>NW_022436984.1:4792180-4968510 GCF_009761245.1 Sapajus apella
AAAAAAAAAAAAAAAAAAAAAAAAAAAAAAAAAAATTTTGAAAAGCAGAGATTTGATAGGCCACATTCTTATCTGATAATTCAATAAAATCCAAAATCAAAAATATCAAAAATCCTAAGGATTTTGAAATTAAGAAACATGCTTCTACGTGAGTTCTTTAGACAAATAGAAAATCAAAATTGAAAATATAAACCATCTAGTAAGAATTGAAGAAGAACAGTCAGAATGTATGGGACACAGCCAAGGCTACATGCAGAAGAAACATACAACCTTACGTGCCTTAATTATTTTTAAAACAGGAATACTCAAAAATAGAGAAAATTACTAGCAAAAAAAGTTAAAATTAATAAAAATGAAATGTAATAGGAAGGTACATAGATGCAAAAACTGGCTCTTTGAAAACATCCATAAGATAAATTAGGTTTAAGAAAGGATAAAATACTTATAATTAGAAATGTGAATGGAGATGTGACCACAGGTGTACAACAGAGGATTAGAAGAGAATACCATGTGCAACTCTGGTAAATTTGAAAACCTAAAAGATATGGGTAGTTTGCTAATAAAATAGATACTACCCATGCCGACCAAAGAAGTAGAAAATGTGAAAAGACCAGTTACTGTATATAATAGTGTAGGATAGGCTATGCTAAGAAGTAGTTCTGGCTTACACAGTAGTCTTGGGTAAGTGTTCTGGACAATAGGGAAGTTTTCCCCCATTCAGTTACTTAGAGACCAAAGCATCTTATATCATATATCATGTGATCTTGCCATCCCTAGAGTCTTGTCATCCACATTATCTGGCAGAAGAAGAATATGACAGAGTGTGCATGGGAGATTTTATGGTGTGGCCTATAGATAGAACCCATCATTTCTACTTCATTTTATTGGACCCAAGTTAGTTACATGTGCTAGTGAATGCAAGGGAGAATGTGAAATGCAATCTTGCTGTGTGCCCAAAGAATGAGACACCAGAATTTGGTGAGCAATTAGAGGTATCATGGCAGAGATGGGGAAGGTGACTAAAGGACTACCATTGAAGAAGTCAATAGAACTAGATAATTTCACAGCTGAATTTTATATGATCATTAAGAATAAATTGGCGAAAATTGTTTAAACTATTCCCATCTGCTAAAAAATTTCCCTAATTCATTTTATCAAAGCAATATACGCTTATATCTAAAACCAAAGTACCAAAAAAAAACTAATCAAATAAATAAACAAATCTAACTCATGAAAATGGATGTTAAAATTCCAAATAAATGTCAACAAATACAACCCAGTAACATAAATAAAAATAAATTGTAACTGAATAGGGTTTATTCCAGGAATGCAAGGATGATTCAAAACAAGAACATCAAAATAAATCACTCCATCAATAAAAGAGAAAACTAGTATGATTCAATCAAAAGATAAAAAATCCAAAAAAACCTTAATAAAAAGTCGAAGTAAAGCAAGAATAAAAGGAAAGTTAAAATGTGAAATACAATATTTAATAAAGGTGAACAGTAAATAATGAACACTAAAGCCATTTGCATCAAAATCAAGGGAGTCCTATACTGCATGGCATTTAATTTTGAAAATTCTCATGAATGCAACAAAATAAGACAATAAAATAGTTAAGATAAATCTCAAAAAGAAGAGACAAATTTTGCTTATTTTGATAATAATGTGATTTTTGAACCTAGGAAAATCAATAGTCTAATTGAGAAGTAACCACTGGATTTAATAAGAACATTCTGGTAAAAAGTATGATATTGCCATAGTAAAAGACAAATAGGTCCATAGAAAAGAATGGAGTTCCCAGAACTAGAACCCAATGTTTATGGGAAATTATGTGACAACGTGGTCTTTTAGTTACTGGGGGAAGTGATGGCTTATTTAATTAATGATGTTGACACAGATTACTATTCCCTACCTTAAACTTAACATAAAAATAAATCCCACGTGGACCTAAGATTTAAAGGTATTCTTTGCCCAGCATCCTCTTTGGTATAAATGCTGTCATTTTCACTTTGCCAATCTAAAGAGTATGAAATGAGATCCAATTGTAATTTTATATTGCTGTGATTACCAGAGAGGTTTCACCATATTGGCCAGGCTGGTCTCGAACTCCTGGCCTCAGGTGATCCACCTGCCTCAGCTCCCAAAGCACTGGGATTGCAGACATGAGCCGCTGCACCCAGCCATGGACCCAATTTTGAATCCTACTGGTTTTTTTTAAACTTGGTACATGATGAGTATATTTCCATGTCCACTGCGTTAGGACCATTCCCGATCCAGCTTCCCATGAGAGCAATTTGGAAAGAGGCATAGTGGATCAGCACACATCTCAAATAACATCTGCAGATCTGCCAGCTTCTGTGCTTGGTACACAAAGAAAGAATTCTTCGAGTCCCTGGTCACACCAGCAGGGAAGTCTTCACGGTTCGCTTTCTCCAACCAATGTGCATGGGCTCAGACCTTCTGAACTTGGATGCTCAGCATGCCCCTCCAAGGATGCGCCCATTCTAAGTGACTTTGGCTATGGCCCTGCCAAGGCTTCATCTGTAGGGAATCTAGACAGGCAGGAAGACATCCCCACAGGTGATTTCCTCTAAGAGCAGCTACACAAATTAAAGTTGAAAACACGTGATCAAGAAAAGCCAGCGTGAAGCTTGGTGAGGAATACAGAACATACACAGTGACTGAAGAGTAAGAGAAAGGGAATGCCAAGTTCAAATTTCACTGAATTGCCCCTTTAAGAGCAATGAACATACTATAAGCAATTAAAACTCTTAAACCCAAAACATTTGCTGAGCAAAGTCCCCAGTGAATGGAATATAATATTCTCAACTGGGGAAATCTGTTTACTTTCCGACACACTCTGGTCTTAGCACAAAAATAAGCAAATGGCTTTATCTTTTAACTTTTTCTGGCCCACTCCTGGTTTTCATTCATCTCTAGTCACTCACGCTGAGTCCCACCACCTTAGGAAGACCTCCCTGCCCACTGCTGCCCAACAATCTCCCTTTCTCTAAGCTCCCCCAGAATCTGCCTCCTGTTCTACAGGAAGGTATCCTAGATTGGGTACTGTCCTAGATTGTGTTGGTAGTGTCACCTCAACTGCATCATAACATAGTGTGGAGGTGCCAGGATAGTGGGATATTTGTTTGCATTTGTTCTCACTTCTACCTACCTCCCACTCCCTGCTCAGCCCTGCCCCAACCCCTGACCTCAGTAGATAACGAAGACCTGCATGCTCCCTGGCTTCCAGAAAGATGGTGTTCCTAAGCCTAAAGCAGAGTTACCAGGAAATAGGCCATCTTCTATCATTTACAAAAGCCAATGTTCTTTGAAAGAATAGCCCAGAGGGTGAAAAAAAAGGCAGTGCCTCTGAGGACTAGAAAGAGAAGGAATCCCTCCAGCTTGGAAGAAGAGTGGGACACAGCCAGTTCTGAGAGTGGTGGATGCCCCAGAAGGTAGCAGAGCCCAATTAACATAGCTGTGTGATGTCCCATGGGAAGGCCGGCCCCTGGACACAGGGGGCTCCTGGCACCACATGGAACCCTCTAGCCTGGGATCAGCAGAATGTGAAGGGCATAGTCGATGGTGAAGCAGCCATGATAGTGATGCCTGGAAGACTACAAGCTCTTCCCACATTACCTGGCATGGAGGAAGCCTCCTGAATCGCTATGAATCTGTGAGTAGAAAAGAAATCCCCTCACCAGCTGTGAGTAGAAGAGGACTCCCCATCCCTACAAGGGGGAACAGGAGCTTGGAATAGCATTTAACTCCAAGAAAATAAGGACAAGTAGCACAGAATGTAGACCTGGTCTCATGGAGTATGAGTCACACAAGCTTTCCGTGAGCAAGCGCAACATCTAATGCAGGGCTTCTCGAACTTTAACTGCACACAGATCACCTGGGGGTCTTACTAAATGCAGATTTTGAATCAGTAGGTCTGAAATGGACTGAGATTCTACATTTCTGGTGAATTACAAGGGACACTAACCCCCCTGACCCATGAGCCACACTGAGAAATTAAAGGTCAAGGGTAAGCAAACATTTTCTATATATTTTTGTTTTCTATAAAAAACATACAAAACATTTTCTATTTTCATAGTAAAGATCTAAGTTTTGTGGGCTACACAGTCTCCATCACCACTATTCAACTCTGCTGTTGTGGCACAAAAGCAACCATCAACTTACTGTGCTCCAGTAAACCTTTATTGATAGACCACGGAGTCTGAATTTTATATATTAATAATTTTCATGTGTCATGAATTGTTATTTTTCTTTGGAGTTTTTCTCTGACCATTTAAAAATATAAAAACCATTGTTAGCTCACAGGCCATCCAAAAGCATTAGAGAACGTGGGGGCTGCATTTGACCCATGGACCACCTGGTCCAAGGTGCCCAAAACAGTACAGAACCCATGACAGGCATTCTCAACTGATGCAATAGAAGTGGGTTGCTCAGTTAGCCTATTTCCTATCCTGAAGTTGGCTTTCCCTTCCTGTTATGCTTCCACTAGCACTATGCTTCTAAAACAGCAGATGCTTTGGGGACAAGTGGATTCCGGCAAATGCTTCTTTCAAAAAAAAAAAAAATCACTGAAATGACTTTAAAAGACCTCCCTAAATCCTTCTTCTTCTAATAAGCAGCCCTGTGGAATAACAGGTTCCTATTTTAGTGAAACAGCTTTAAGGATGAGATTAAACTTCAACCACAGTTTTCTGAGCTAACAGAAGAGTGACATGATCAGGGGAGGAAATTCAACCTTGCAGAACAACACCTGGTAAATTTAAAAGCAATTGTCTCAAACTTTTATCCCCACATACCCCGGTAAAGATTCTCTTCCTCCTCTCAGCCTCACATTCCACCATGAGTCAAAAGAGAGAAAAGACAGCTCTCTATCTTGCAGCTCCTCCACCATCAAACAGCATCCCCAGTGACACAGTTCTATCTTTCTAGTAATACAACAATACATCTTAGAGTCTAAGAGGAAAACAGTGTTCTGCAATCAGAAGTGGTGAGGGATGGGCCAGCAGGGAGCCACTGCTCAGAATTCAACCCCCCAACACCCCTACCCTCCCCCCCACCCCCACCCCCACTTCCTACACAGGGCTTCCCACTCAGCAATGCCCCATATGGGTTTGCCAAATGTTTGGACAAACTTGATGCAGTGGCCTGGTGAGGGTGATTTTGCCCACTCTGTCTCCCCACACTTGATAGGCACTCAAAGGGGGAAACTTTCAAGGAGCTCACCCATCTTTCCTGCTTGCCAACTGTCCAGTGGCACCCCCGCCAGGGCTCTAGCATCCTGCAACCAGTCTTAGTTCCACCACCTATTCATGGTGGAAGGAACTGCAAGACGGAGAGCTGTCTTTTCTCTCTTTTGAGTCAAAGTGGAATGTGAGGCTGCGGGGAAGAAGAGAATCTTTACGGGGATACCTGGGGATAAGAGTTTGACGATTGCTTTTAAATTTACCAGGCGTTGTTCTGCAGGGTGGGATTTCCTCCCCGATCATGTCACTCTTGTGGTGCTGGGCAAGATACTGGACCTTTAGGAAACTCAAGTCCCTCACTGGTAAAAATAAATATAATCAGCCAGGCGCAGTGGCTCATGCCTGTAATCCCAGCACTTTGGGAGGCCAAGGCAGGTGAATCACAAGGTTGGGAGTTCAAGACCAGCCTGGCCAACATGGTGAAACCCCATCTCTACTAAAAATACAAAAATTAGCCAGGAGTGGTGGCAGGCGCCTGTGGTCCCAGCTACTCAGGAGGCTGAGGCAGGAGAATCGCTTGAACCTGGGAGAGGGAGGTCACAGTGAGCCAAGATCATGCCACTGCATTCCAGCCTGGGCAACAGCAGAGCAAGACTGTCTCAAAAATTAATTAATTAAAAATATAATCATTATACCATCCAGAGATAATATTCAAAAAAGAAAATGTTAACAATTAGCATGGTTCAGGCACTGTTTAATGAGAAAGGCACCAGCCTTAAATAACCAGTATGACTGTACTGGTAGCAGTAGCTGAATCTCAGCCTGCCCACCTTGTGGGGTGGTTGTGAGGAATGAATGACTGACACAGATAAACCCCCAGAATTTCTCCTAAAAGCCACTCACACTCGCTTCTCCCATGGAAGCTTATTCTTTCTACATGGACTCCTGGTGAATAACAGAGGCCACAAACCAGGTCTTCTGCTGGCACTGAATGCAGGACACTTGACAGTCACTTGTGCCGCTTATTGAGAGCTTGGCCAGAGCCTCCTGCTGGATGCAACTTCTCTCTCCAGACATCCTGGGGTGCACACCCAGGAATCTGGGAGATCATCCTACCCACAGTACCCAGGGCCTGCCTGGGCAGGAAAGCAGCTGGCACCTCACACTGCTGAGGACACACAGTCAACCCACTTGTAGGAAGAGCCCTTTTTGGCAGGGAGGAGTGGGCGATACAGGCACCTGAGACGCCCAAAGGCTCATCCAAGCCACCTTGAAAAACAAGGACCAAACCTCAAAGCACCACAAGAAAGAAAAGCAATGTGGTCATTTCTTTGGCAATTAACTACAGCACTGATTTCACAGAGAAAACCCTATGATCATATCCCTCACAAAGACTCTGTGCCTATGGGAAAGATCTACATCCAGCCTTGAAAGAGCCCTTATTTCTTCCCTGAGAAAACAGACTGTACTTCACCAAGGACCTTACACGTGATGCCCAATGCATGTCAGCTTTCTCCGCCCTATTTTGAGAATGGAAAGAAAAAAGAACACTTTAACTGTGGCTCAATATTTATTGACCCACAAATATGCTCAGTATGACTGGGGAAAATGGGAAGTCTTGGCACAGAAAGAAATGAAATGCACATTATAAAAGGAATAAGTGTAAAACGTAGAAAATAGCGTAAGTGCAGCTTATTTATGGTTAATAGCAGGTATTTGTTTTTGCTGCTAATAATCCAATTAGCAGTCAATCCAATGCATCCTTTATTATCAGCTGATCCATAATTACTGCTCCATGCTGAGTATTTTCCCCGGCACATGATAGCTTTCAACTGCTCAGCACAAACAACCAAATAATTGGCGTTGTTATGCTAAATACAGGACGATTCCTCTCTGAGGGGTGATGCTGCAGTTTTTAGCCATCCACGATGGCCTTTGTATTATCAGCATCTGTTGGTTAATCCCTCACTGTCCTCTCTTTAATCAGTCTTGAGGTATTCCTAAAATGCCTTAACACTCTCAAGAATGTGATACTTTGGAGACCTCTCTTTAAAGTTTAACCCTAGGACCAGACACATTCCCAGTCATCTGTAGCAGGATAGCATTCACAAGGGGATGTCAGATAGCAGTGAAAGCACAAGATACTTCTCTGAAAATATTGTAAAATTTTCTCTTTAAACATTGTTTTTAAATGATTCATCCTGGAAGAGATAGCTTCTACTATAAGACTATTTCATTCAACAGTTTCTGATCTAAACTATTCATTCTGGGAAGTGCAGTGAACCCAGGCTCTAAAAGCAGGTTGCAAAGGGAAAAATATATTCAAGTCCTCCCTTTTGAGAGACCAGACTCAATGTCACTGTAAGGGGAGAGAAGGAAGTTTGGGGTGAGCATATGGAAGTGGAAAGAGGCTGGGTGCTCTGGAGGCAGACAGACCTGGTTTGGAATCTAGATCCCTGGCTCGCTTATAAACAGCATGATCTTGGATATGTTATGAAACTTCCCTAAGCCTTGGTGTTCATCACCTGAAAAACCAAGATAAGAATGCCGGCTGTGCAGGGTTGTTAAAAAGAATAGATGACCAACTCAGAAAGCACCCAGAACTTACTACAGGCTCAGATTGTTAGTTATCTGCCTTTTGTTCTGGATGCAAAAACAAGAAGCTAGTTTTCTATAAGCCAGTAGCTCATGTCACATAATTCTATTCTCTGCAATCATACTTCCACCTCTTACCTATAAACCGTAGGTAGATTTCATCCCAGATGTACCATGGGGCTACTATACCAGCCAAAGTCCTACTCACAGTTCCCATTGTCCTGAATGCTACTGCACTCTAGGACCCATCATATTCCTATGATCCAGCACATACTTTGGTTAGCTACTGCCTGTGCCACAGCAGTTGCTATAATGTCTCTGTATATAAAAGGGAGTAAGACGTGGGTAACTACAAAGTCAAACCAAGGCCTTTTCCTAAAGACTTATTTGGGAAACAGAACCCAATGGCTATAGAAAGAATGAAAAATGCTAGGTTCTTACCCTAAATGAGGTGCCAACATCTGGAGTCAGAAGCCACACGCTCAGTTCAGCTCTTTCTTTTTGAACTTTTTATTGAAGTAGAATGCACAAAGAGAAAAGAACATGTACTTAAGGAATGTCACAAGGTGAACACACCTGTGTAATTAGCCCCACAATCAAGAAACTGAACAGGGTCAGTTTCCCAAAATGTTCTGTCCCCATCCAGTCATTAACCCCAATCAAAAGTAACCATGAACTGACTTACAGTGCCAGAGATGAGTTTCGCCTGTTTTTGTACTTTATATAAATGGAATCACACAGCCTGTGGGTCAAATCTGGCCTGCCACCTGTCCTAGTACATCCTACAAACTAAGAATGGATTTTATATTTATAAATCTTTGAAAATAATACCAAAAGAAGAATATTTCATGAGATGTGAAAAATATATGGAATTCAAATATCTGCTTCCATAAATAAAGTTTTATTGGAACACAGTGACACTAATTCATTTACATATTGTATTTCAAACCACAACTGCAGAGTTAAATAGTCACATCAGAGACCATATAACCTAAAAAGAAATAAAAATAAATACTTACTGGACCTTGACAGAAAAAGTTTGCCTACTTTAAGTGCATGACATTCCCTAAAATACACAAGCCTTTCTGTTGGGCTTATATGTAGGAGTTGAATTGCAGGGTCATAGATGTACACATATGTTTAGCTTTAGTAGACACTGCCAAGAAGTTTACCAAAATATACACTCAATTTTAAAAGAAAAGCTAAAATCTGAAGCATAAATCATAATTTCACTTTTAAGACAGGCAGGGAGAATTATAGAGAGTTGGTCTGAGCAAATGATTAGAAAACCATCAGGGCTTCCTGGAGAGGAAGCTATCAGGGTTATCTAGGTTTACATTTCTTCTCCTTCTTATTCCGCACATAGTTTTTAAAAATGCAGTGTCCTTTAACATTGCCATGGCTTAGGGAAAAGGAACAAGAATAAAAAAGTCATGTTTCTGCTTGGGATCTTAGAGCACAGCACCAACTTGATTGTTTAGGCCATGTCACAAAAACACCACCATGGGCCCAGGAACTTACTGGAATTGGAGACAAAATATCCAGGAAGCATCAGCAGCCTCCTGATCTTATGCTTTCTTAAGTTTAAACATATATGTGGGCAGCAACTACATAACTCAAACCCAACCTCCAAATCCGCCACAAAGAGTCTGGCTCCTGTACTTGGTAGAACCAGCAGGCCATCAACCAGACAGAACTGAGGAGCCATCCATCAGCTTTCAAGGCTAATCAGCAAGACATGGCAGGGTGCCCCCCACATTAGAGGCATGGGCAGGACACCCTGGCACTAGAGACGCAGGCAGGGCACCGTCTACATTAAGGTGACGTTGGGTATATTCTAAAGTCACTTCCTGGAGTCATTTCCCCAGGAATTTGTCTTGCATTTAAAATAGGATGTATTAGGTTCTTTCAAATGACATTTTTCCTCTAGGAAGGGAATTGCTTCCGATGGTTTAAGGACCACATTCATCAAAAGGGACTCAAACAGTTTGTGTCTTAACTCCACAACCTGTTGATTTCTAAGCTGGAGTAGTCTAGGAATATACAGCACAGCTTACTCTACGGGCCCAGGAGGGAGGTGGTAGCAGGGTAGCATGAGCTCCTGGCTAAGGCCAGAGTCAGTACCTGATGGTGAGACTTGTGGGGAAGGGCAGAGAGCCTCTCTCTACCTCTGGCACCACAAGTCTGCCATTAAAATCCCAGCTCTTCCCACTCCAGAAAGCAGTGGTCCTGTGGACTGGCCCTGACTGGCCCAAGGATGGGTTAAACTTAGCCTTTCCTAAAAGAAAACCCAAATTCCACCTGACCCTCTGGTGGCCTTCCAGAGACAAGCTCTGTATTTCCCCTAATCCCTTTTCCAGTTCCCTTCTGTAGGTTAAAAAATAAAATTGGGGAAAAAAAAAAAAAAAAAAAGCAATGCTGATGTTTTAGCAGCAGGAGGGTGTCTTTTCTCAGCAAGTGCACTAGCTTTTTGTCCATATGAAACAAACATATAATATACACATATATATTTCATTTTTCCTGGAAAAGGAAGCTTGCCTGAAGTTGAGCATGGCTCTAACAGAAACAGCATGTGCGTGACTGTCAAAAGAGTGAGTTCAAGCCCACTTACTGGTTAGGCTAGCTTGCCAAAGTCTCCACCCTGCTATAACCTCAGATTCATCACACTTCAGAAAACGAGAATAATAACACTCACCTCACAAGGTCGCAAGGATCAAATGCAGCATTTGTGAATATAAATGCTTTGTAAACTGTAAAACATCACACCAAGTGGTGGAGAAAGAAGCAGCCTCTTATCTTCTTTTCCTGATTCACCCTTTAATTAGTCGAGTCTTTCAGCTAGTTCCTCTTCTGATAAAGACCACCTGCCCACCACAAGGATATTAGTCAATTCAGCACCCAGCTGGCAGCCATCAGTTGGCCATCTATTAATAGCCAATTATCTGGGTGGCTTAATTAATCCATGGACCACGTGGCCTGATCTCCCTGAGATTCTGGAAAACAATGAGCCTGAAATACAGGCACCAGCTAATTTTTCAATGGCCATGAAGGAATTTGGCATCTATTATGTCTGCATGTTGCAGCTGCAAGAGATGGGCACATAAATATTGATTGGACCAGTCTCTATGGCTGGGAGGTGGGGGGTGGGAGGGATGGACATGAATGATTACTGTTCTCTGAGGAATAAAAGAAGCTACATAAATCTTCAGCCCAGACAACTAAGGAAGAAAATCCTTATTTCCAAACCACAGTGCAAACAGAGAAAAGGGACAGTTAACCACTTCAGAGAGTTTGTTAAGACAGAGTGGTCCACCAGTTCTATAGATATTTCAGCCTCTCTCCTGGCCTAGAATGCATGCAGATCAGGTTGCAACAGCAGAATTGTTAGGAAAAGGCAGCTGGGGTGGTTGTTCTCTTTTTCTGGGCATTCGAATCCCAGGGCAGGGACATGTGAGCATGCCCTGCTCTCCAGCATTTCCTTGAAAGATCTCTGTAGTGCTTACAGTTAAGAAGACAAGTGACATGAGGAGAATTTAATTATTTTTAAGTGCCTCATCTTGTCTCCAGGAAATGGTATGCAGAAAAGGCTTTGCACTTGAAATCAGCATTGTCCGGGATGCTGGGATGCCGAAGATCAGATGGCTCTGTATTCCCAGCCATCAGGGCTCCCGCTGATAGAAGGGCCAGGGTGGCAACCTCCTTCCTTCTGGAAAGAACTGGCTTTGTGTCCAGAGCAGTGCTCTAAGAGGAGGCTGCTCCTGACCTTGGGGCCTGCAGGGAAGTGTTGGGCTCCTGCAGGGCAAAGGGCAGAGGGCTGGCCACCACTTGAGCCCCTGACCCAGGACCCTGGGGCTCTACAGCCAGGCTGGCTTTTCAAGGGGCAGAGGAAGAATATGAAAGGAAGGACAGAGCATGGACAGAAGCAGGAGGAAAGAGGACGCCCTGGGTGTCACACACTTCCAGTACCACAGAGATGTCCCCTTCTCTGTCCCTCTGTCAGCCTTCAGCGCTCATTAAGTCCTGGGATGGCAGCAGCCACTGCCAAATGCAAAGATCGCTGCCCCAGAAGGTCACATGAGGCCATTTATTCTGAAATATCAAAATACCTGAGCCAGCACATTTCAGGAGCTTCTGCAGAATTCCCCAGGGTACCTCTGTGTGTGTGCACCTGTGTGTATGTGTGTGTGTTTGTGTTCTTCAATATCCCAAAGGGGTTCTTTCTTAATCAGCTCAATATCTGAGGACTCAGAGACTGATTTATTTTTTGGTTAATCTAGCTTTTCTGGTGAAATAATTAAAAGATAAGTAATAGACACAAAGTATCTGTGGTATAATTATTTATAGCCTTAAGGTCTAGTTTCAGAGTTATTCACAACTAACCTGAAAAGACTCAGGCTGCTGGTAAGCAAGTGGGGGTCAGGCAGTTCTAGAGTAGGCTGCTCCCATTTCACAGTCAAGGAGACTGAGCCAGGAGGAGAGGAATCTCAGTCATCCCTGGCACTGCCTGTGGCTGCACTGGCTGCCATGTTTATCAGGAAACTCAGAGAGTGAAACATACTTTATCTTGACATGACGGGAGCTACCAAGAGAAGGTGGGACTCTATTTCCTGATGCTTGGGTGCAGCATGAGTCTCTGTGGACCCTGCAAGGAAAAAGGCTCGCACCCAGACCAGATAAATGCAGGCAAGTGGGAGGGCTCTGCAGCCAGCAGTAGAGGGCATGGGCACGTCCAAACTCACCCCTCCAAATAGATGACGAGTCTATGATTCTGGGTCTCTGGGGTGGAATGTGCAAAGGCCATGGCAGAGTTCACAGACTCCCCCAGGAGAGGAGCTGCGGATCTGGCCCTGCTTTCTAATTCAGATTATTTTCCAAAAATGCATTGGGGACTTTGAGATGTTATAGAAGAGTGACAAAACTGCAAACACGAGAAATGAAACAAAGGCTCAAGCGATGAAGGTCTTCAAAAATTGGTTCCTGGGTGTCTGATAACAGATAAGACCACAATGGAAAGTTGGGATGGGGAGATGTGGTGAAGGATGTAGGCACAGGAGGTAAAATCAGATGGCTTGAAAACCAGGCTGTGCAGGAACCCTGGGCTTCAGGCGTCAGCCCACAGCAGCCTTATTCTGTCCCTGTTTGGTTTATAAATGATCTCTGATGAGTGGAAATTAGCACTTTTAGATGATACAACCAGACGGGCAGCCCTGAAAAATGTTAGACTCTGGACAGATTGGGGAGGCTTGTGACAGGGCCATTAATTGATCCTCCCTTCCAGCTTTGCCCCCTGTCTTCTCTGATTTGAGTAGGTATCATTCTGTGCCTCTGGGGAAGTTTGAGACAGGAATTCCTGGTCTTTCTTTCCAAAAACATCAGGCCACTTGGGGAAACAAAGGTTAGGGAGAGATAGAGCTCCCCAATCTGACTAAAGGAGATTCTCCTAGAACAGACATCTGCAGGTCCCTGGGACAGGGTCTCCTGCAGGGACCTAAGGGAGAGAGTGGGCTTGGAGGGAGAAAGAAAGCTAGGACATGGCAGAGCTGCCACTGACTTGGAACTGATGGCCAGAGGCCTGGACTCTGCACAAGACCCTGGGCCTTGGGGACAACCCAGAATAAGGTGAAACATGACCCAGGGTGAATTTCTCACCAGGCCGATGGGACAGAGGCTCAGTGTTTTGTTTTTCCTTCAGAGGAAGCTTCTTGACATTTAGAAAGTGACCACATATGATTTCTTGACTACCTGAGATTCCAACCTGATATCTGCATAGTTCTCAGTCACTTACAAGAGCCTCTGTAGGAGCCAGCTGTGTAACAAACACCACCCTGAGGCCTGCTCCAGGGAACTTCCTTAGAGCAGGAAAAAAGCACAGCACCTTGCACAGACATCTGCACAGCAGCTGAAAGGATGAGCATGCATCTCATCACAGGCTACTTCTGGTCACACCAGAGTCACACTGAAACTGCCTTTGCAAAAATTATAACAATGAGAAAATGATGACAGTGAAAGAGATGTGACCCAACTGACTCCATCTTGTCTCTAACTTCCAAGCTGTCCTTGCTGGTTCCTAGGTGTAGGCTGAACTGCCTTTGGGAAGAGCCCTGAAACAAAAATGATAACGGCGCTTTGCCAAAATAAACCCCCATCTTGCCTGGGGACCAGACTGCCTTTGCAGGACTAACAAATTAGCCACAAGATTAGAAATGATGGTTTAGGAGTCATGCAGCTGGAGGCCACAAAATTCCAAACCTCCCCATTTGCTCCTAGGGATAACATCACTATTGTGAAACCTAAGATTGGTGCTTGAGATGTTTTTCAGACCCTACACTTGGTAGATCAGCTAACCCACCCAGATTAACAAACTGGCCTATCTGATCATGTGGCCCCCACCTGGCCCCCACCCAGGAACTGACTCAGAGGAAGAGGACTGCTTCGACTCCCTATGATTTCATCTTCAACCCTACCAATCAATATCCCCCACTCCCTGGCCCCCTACCCACCAAATTATCCTTATAAAAAACCTCAGTCTCTGAATTTTCCAGGAGACTGATTTGAGTAATAATAAAACTCCAGTCTCCCATTCAGCCACTTTGCATGAATTAAACTCTTTATTACAATTTCCCTGTCTTGATACATTGGCTCTGTCTAGGTAGTGGGCAAGAAGAACCCATTGGACGGTTACAAAATTCCCTGAGCAGAGTCCAATATGCACATACTGAGCATCAGTAGATTAATAGGGTCTCTCTCTAAAATGCATGACTTTTTTAAATGGGAGAAATTATCTACTAAATGAGGAATAAAATAACAGTGTCATATACTTAAGGCATTGGTGGGATGCAAATGTTACAGAAAGACAAGCTATTTTCTAACGGTGTTTGCTGTATTTCTAGTACAGCGCCAATACACTTACAGGGGCCAGAGGCATTTTATTCAAAGCCTTTATATTTGTAATACATTCCTTGAAAATTACCCCCAGGCTTACAATTCTTTTGCTTTTACTAAGCCCTAAGCACCTGGACTATATTTAGTTTCTTGGAAATAAGAGACAAATTTGCTGATATTTTTTAAAATTTAGTCAGTTATTGTATGAGTCTCCAAATGGCAAACAAATGATAGAGAAGAAATTAAAACATTTTTCAGCTACTTTTAAGTGGCGTCGTATTTATCGTTTAAATGCAGTCTGAATTAAAACATCAAATTTGTTATGTGATTTTTCAGTTAGAAATTAGAGCTTTGCTGAATAATTGGGGGGGGAAGGCAAGAAAAGAATGAAATTAACATTACAAAGTCAAATTTAAAGAACACTTTATTTAAGCTATTAATAGAAAGAACCAGCCCTTCTGGAAACTAAGAAGAAAATCCAATAAATTACCTTAAACCAGGAGTGCAGCATCCCTTCTTCACTTCACTTGCACCGGGGCCCAGAGACCAGAGATTTCATTTTACCCTGCCCACTTTGGAGATGCTATCACTAGGTGAAGGGGGCATTTCCTAAGGCCATGAGGAAAAGAGAACAAGGGCCTGATTGCCCAGAACCAGAACCTGCCTCTCTGAAGGCAATTTGCTCCACAGAATTTAAGGATTGGGTGGTCCCAGGCCAGAGAGCCCAGCTCTCTCCCATCTCTACACCTTTCCCACCTTCTCTGAATGCATTAACAGGAAGGAAGCCCACTCCTCTTGCTTTGGAAGAAAAGCTGACTCCCTCGCCCATGCTGGGAGGATGCCTAGAGGCCTAAGCAGGAAGAAAGTCTCTCCAAGTCTTTAGCACATCCAAGCCAAAGAACTGTCCCCATGATTACACCCTAGGAAAACCTACAGCACTGAACTCACTCAAAAACCAAATTGTTTCCCTGTGAAGGACAAAAGTCCCATCCGAATTCCTACTGTTGAAGAAACAATTCACTGGCAAATGCCTCCCAAACCAATGCCTCCATAACCACCCATCGCAGGGACCCTCCTCACCAGAGTATGCTCTGTCCAGTGAGGGGAGCCTCCTGTGCCCCATATGGTGTCTTCCAAGGGCAGAGGTGGTGTCCCCCTGAAGTGGCTCCTGCCTTAACATCTCCACAATTACACAAACTCCCTTGGAGCTCTCCAAGGGTGAGGATCTAGGGATGAGCCACGGGAGCTCTGGAAAGTGGGCGGGGGAACTCCCGCTGTAAATCCAGGCTGTCTATGGTTTTATCGGCATTGAAAAAGCAAGTAGCGGGCAGTTTCAGGAGACATCCCATTCCATTCTTGTCCTGATGCTGCTACTTGGACAGCCTGGTTAGCTTGGGCCAAATTTTTCACCTCCTTAATGTCATCTGCATAAAAGTACTATCTTGTCTCCCTTATGCAATTGTTGTATTAAATGAACTGACATATGTAAATGGAGTCTGTGAATTTGTAAAGCACTATACAAATACTGGTGGCTGTTATTTAATATGCCTGCATAGGCTCACATGAGATAGGTCTTTGAGCACACTCAAGAAGAAAATAATTTGACCGGCTGGGCGTGGTGGCTCACCCTTGTAATCTCAGCACTTTGGGAGGCTAAGGCGGGTGGATCACAAGGTCAGGAGTTCAAGACCAGTCTGGCCAACACAGTGAAACCCCGTCTCTACTAAAAATACAAAAATTAGCTGAGCGTGGTGGCAGGCACCTGTAATCCCAGCTACTTGGGAGGCTGAGGCAGAAGAATTGCTTGAACCCGGGAGGTGGAGGTTGCAGTGAACAGAGATCATGCCACTGCACTCTAGCCTGGGCGGCAGAGCCAGCCTCCATCTCAAAAAATTTTAAAAAATTAAAAAATCATTTGACCATACTTACATAGAGCCAATCAAACTACAATCGACAGACTTGGTTTCCTTCATCTAACTCCCAAATGCCACCCATCAATAGGCTGCTCCAGAATCACATGCAGCCCTGATAAAACTAGTAATTCTAGAACCTTCTCCCAAACTCAAAGGGTCATAATCTCTGCAGTACGCCCAAATACCTGCATGTTAATGGAGCTCTGCAGGTGATTCTGACATGCAGTCAGGTTTTGGTACCACTGTGTTCCTTTGGATATGTCATACAAATGTCCTGTATATATGAGTCACAGGAAATAAAATTGTTCTGGTGTTATATAAGGAGTCTCTTTCTTCCTCTCTTCTCAGGTACATACACACTAAGATACAGAGTGACCTTCACCCACCAGACACAAAATATATCCACAAATATGCACAACACAGGTATGTAGACACACAAAGCCGCACATACAGGGGAAAAACAGGAAGGAGAAAAATACTAACAAAAAAGAAGAAGGTACTTAATAGTAAGAGGTGTCAAGATTTTCTAAGTCTATAAAATTCATGTTTATAGAAGGATACAGAAAATGAGAAAAAGAAGGGATAAGACGTTAAGACAAAGCAACTGGTTCAAAACTAGAAAACCTCTTCTTTCATGACTGCACAGTACGATATCCTGACTCCTGCTACTAGACCGCTCCCACCTCAAGTACCACTTATTTGCTTATAATTCTGCCTCATCCAGGAACTTACGAGGCCTTCCCATCCGCATGCCAAAGGACAAGGACACAGCATGCTCATCATAGCAGCCCCCAAACCCAGCACAGAGCCTGGCATACAGCTGCCTGCGATAAATGTATACTGAGCACATGCCAGGATAAGAAGAGGCAGGAGAGGAGGAGGGACAAAGAGTGCACAAAGAAGGAAACAGATCTCTTGTCCCAGATCCCTGGTGTAAACTAAGAATAAACAAGCTTAAGGTAATGAGGGTCAAAGCAAAACAGAGAAAGTTCATCTCCCTGCAGGCATCGTTAACTGCATCACAGGGAGCAGAACCACCTAGGGAAAAAGAAGGAAAACTCTCCAGATCTATGGGCAGGGGCTGAGTGAGAAAATTGATTCGGTGCTATAAATGCAATTTGAAGTCACCAATCTGGTCTCACCACCTCCTTGTCTGACCCTCTCCAGGGGTCCTCACACCCACAAGATCCTACCCCATCCAGTCCCTTCCCAGACTTTATCCCTCCAACCTCCACACACTTTATGCTCAAACTATGCCAAACTCACACAACGTGCTGTGTCATTCCTCTGAGCCTGTTTCACCCAGTTAACCTCTACCTGGAATGCCCTTTCTACCTACTGACAAACCTGTTTATCCTTCTCAACTCAGCTCTGTTATGTCCTCCTCCTCCTGCAGGGAACCCCCAGCTCCCATGACACGCAGTGCACGGAACCATCTTAGCTCCATGCACACTTCACATCCTGGCCCAATGATGAGTGAACCTCTCTCCCCCTAGAGAGTAAATTCTATCTCTCTCTACCCTCAGCACCTAACACTGCCTGAGCACACCATAGGTGCTAAATAAATGCTTGTTGAAATAGACTGAGCAAGATTCCAGAACGTAAGTGCTGGAAGACTTAGTTTAAAAGAGGAAACGGAGAGGCAACTTGATACAGTAGAAACCCTGAGAGTGGAGCTTGGAGTTTAAACCAGTAGAACGACATAAGGTAAGTGACTTAAAGACCCTGAACCTGTTTTCCTGATCTATGAAACAAACATATTATCACCCAACTCCTACAACTACTTATGAGGAAGGCACCCACTATGCACCTGGCACACAGTAGGCCCTCTATACTCTACTTAACTAGAGAGACTTTACCTCCTGTCCACATCTACCTGTTTTTCAGTCTCCCATTTCCGACCGTAAGCTCCTCCAAGTCTTTTGCCCAGGTCCCTAGATGGCCGTTCTAGACCCAGTTTATAAAGACTGCCTGGCTGGCCAGGAAATTCCCCAGAGGCCTTCTTCTGTGTCCCTGGGTCAAATCCATGAAGAGAAAACTGAAGGCTTCCATGTCACGAAAAACCATGACCAAATAAATTTTCATGTGTCTTTTCTCCTATTGATCTGCCTAACTGATTTTCAGTGAACCTTCAGAGAGCCACGGGGAAGTTTTCCCTTCGCCCCTACAGGGCTCTGGATCTAAGAGTGAGCCTGTAGGGGGAGCCTTGTGGCTCCCTCACAGGAACCGACTGGGCAGGAGTTGGAAAAGCCACTTGGATTTCCATTTCCTCAACTCCCCGCCAATACCAAGACGTCTGTTTCTACAGGCTCTTTCGTGGTGTTCTGGGCACATTCAACTTCCAATGCAGCTGAGAGGCTCGGGAACAGTTAAAGGACAGGGGTGACAGCCGCCTGGGAGGCTGCAGGGCGCTCGCCCGCAACGCACAAGCGCGCGCAGCGCACCCGGCCGCCTGCCTCCTCAGGTCGGGCCTGGCAGCTGCGGGAGGAAGGTCAGCGCAGCCGCCACACTTCTCCCGGGCGCTGGCACCGGCCGACCGTGCCGCCCAACCCAACCTCCGGCGACTCTCCGGCAGCGCCCGCAGCCCGCCAGCCCCCGGGCCGCCCGTCCACAGCACCCCCTCCGCCGCGGGACCCTCGCGCCTTGCTTAAGTTGGAAGCCCAGCTCCGCAGGCGAGCGCGCGCCCGCCACCCACACCCACCGCCACTTACGCACACCGCGGGTCCGGAGATGCCCCCGAGCGTTTTAAAATCCAGAAACATCGCCTGGTAGTCACATCCGGCGGTTGTTACCTGCTCGCAGCACCCAAACCCTCACCGTGGTTTCCCGGGAGTCCGCAAACCCAGCACGCGGGCTGAGCGCCCTCCCGTAAGCCACTGCCCCGCGCCAGCGCGCCGCCAAGCCGCCTACCTTGGGGGTCTGCACTTCAGGTCCCGTCGGCACCTCCAACTTCCTCTTGGTTACCCAGAAGAACAGCAGCACCGTGATCCAGAGCACCCCGAAGACCGGCAGAACCAGGCGGCGAGTCAGGCGCCGCATGGTCCCCTTTGCCTCTTCCTCTCCGCGGCGCTACGTCCCTGGGGCACCCCCCTGCGGTCAGGGTTGGCGGGGCAGGAGTCCCGGCGAGCGCCTCGCTCTGGGGAGCGCTAGACCCAGGATCCGGGTGGAGGGGCGACGGGATCCTGCAAGGCGCCCTTCCTGCTTTGGAGAGAAGCGAGTCTGGGTGGGGGGCGCCAGGCGGCCCGAAACGTGGCAGGGAAGGACCGAGGGCAGCCAGGCTGGACGCCTGCTCCAGCGGGAGAAGCGCGGTGGCCGCCGAGATGTTCCCCACGCCGCCACCGCGGAGGCTGCCGCCGCCTCGCCCGCTGCTGCCGATAGGGAAACTGACTGGAGCAGCGGGAGGGAGGAATCCGAGGCTGTGCCAAGCACCCCGGGAGGAGCACGAGGGCGGAGGGAATGAGGGGGGAGGGCGGGCGCGACAGACAGACTGACTCCGAGCGAGCCCAGGTGGGAGCGAGCGGGGCTCTGAGAGGGGGCGCTACCGCCGCCAGCCGACCGAAGTGCACGGTGCTGTTGCGGGGCCGCCCGCTCTGAGCCCTGGGCGCAGCTGCCGGACCTCTGTGGGATGGGGCAAGGCGGGGCGTGGCGGGGCAAGGCGGGGCGTGGCGGGGCAAGGCGGGGCGTGGCGGGGCAAGGCGGGGCGTGGCGGGGCAAGGCGGGGCGTGGCGGGGCGTGGCGGGGCTGCAGCGGTGCACTCGGGATGCCCGCCACCCCCAGCTGCCAGCTGGGACCTAAGGGCCGGCCCGCGCCAGGCGGCGCTGTGCCTGGGAGGACTTTCCGCTCATCACGGGGGCTGCACGTGGCGCTCAAACCGGGGTCCCACCCTCAATGTACTCGTCCTACCACAGCCAGCGCTGGGATACCAGGGCGCTGGCAGTGCTGCTGCCCCAACCCCGCGGTTCACTTGCCTGACCACTAAGGGCCAAGGCCGCGTTCAGCCCACTCCACAGGGTGTTTCTGTGCCTGCCTGCAGGTGCCTGGTAACTTTTTCTGCTTAATGGAAAGCTGAGCTGGTCTAAATTTAACTTTAAAGATATCCTTTTAAAAATTAAGGCGCAATTATCTCCCATGAAGGTTTTCTCTCCCTGTAAGCATCAGGGCTTTGTGGTTGCAAGAAAAGAGGTCCAAAGTTGGACCAACCACTTTGGACTCTTGGGAAGTGAACCTGGGCAGGGGGATACTGGGTGCAGAGGGTGATCTTTCAAAAGTTCCTTTTCCCAAGGGCCTTTGGGAAGGGCACCCCCGCTCCCACTTGAAGATTAAAACCTCTTGGATCCAGAAGCAAAGCAAATTCTGACTCCAGCTCCTAGTAGGCTGAAGTAGGCTGGAATCACGGCCAGATTACTGACCAGAGAGTACTGACCTAGCTTAGTCACACTCACTGTGTAAGTCTTGGTTAAGTCATTTACCTTCCCCCAGCCTTCCATTCCTCATCTGTAAAATGGAGGGAAAATACCTCTTCTAACTAGCAAATGAGTAATTGGTGAAAGCTGAATGCAAGGTGCTGGTGTTATCCAAGCACTCAAAGAGGGGAAGGGAAACATTGCTCTGTCTGGGGAGCAGAGGCAGCAGGAACCATGCCATTTTTGTTGGAGGGTTGCTTGCTTCCTGGAGTTTCTTGGGGAGGTGAGAATGATGTACCCACTGTGGCAGCCACCATCCTCCCTGCCTCTCTCTCCCCATAGAGCTCAGTGTAGGGGAAGCTCCTGTACCTGTGTGCAGGTGAGACAGCTGTAAATCAGGTCTCCGGAATTCCTTCTCCACCAAGATGTTTCCTCCAAGACATGTACTGATAAATTGAGGCGTCTACTCAAAGCCTCTTGTGTTTGGTACCTTGCCTTTCAGCCACAGGGCAGTCCTGTCTCACAATCCCAGAGAGTTCTTGACTGGGCTGTAGATAAGAAGTTTGGGGTTGGGAACCACAGTTGAAATTAAACAGCCCAGGCTGGACGTGATGGCACACGCCTGTATTCCCAGCACTTTGGGAGGCCGAGGGGGCAGACCACAAGGTCAGGAGTTCGAGATCAGCCTGGACAACATGGTGAAACCCTGTCTCTACTGAAAATACAAAACCTAGCTGAGTGTGGTGTCACGTGCCTGTAATCCCAACTACTCAGGAAGCTGAGGTAGGAGAATCATTTAAACCTGGGAATCAGAGGTTGCAATGAGCCAAGATGGCGCCATTGCACTCTAGCCTGAGCGACAGAGCAATACTCTGTCGAGAAAGAGAGAGAGAGAGAGAGAGAGAAAGAACGAGCCCCAAAAAGGTGAGCACTGTTGCCAACCCTTTCAAGACTTACCTGCACTCTAAGACTATGAATGCCAGAGTTGATCTAGCATTTGCTTTTATCAGAACTCTGCACACTGAAAGATTGGAGCAGGCTCCCCAGCCACTGCTTTGGCCCGACAAAGGCCCAGGTAGATGACCATCATGGGAAAGGTTGGGGGAGCCGCAAGAGAACTCACCTCTGCAGCATCCAAAGCACCTTGGATCTCTTGCAGGAGCTTCACCCTGGACCTGCAGGATCGGGCGTGCCAAGCGTTCTGCTGCAGGCTCTGCAGGGGACCCCCAGGCAAGCTGCTGAGCTGCTGTTGACTCCAGGCAGAAGCTGCAGCACAAGAGTCCATTGCTCAGCGCTTTGTGATTCCGCTTCTGAGTAACAGATGGCAGACAGTTACACAACACCGCCAAGCTTTTGAGATGTGCAGCACCACCACACTGCTCACCACACTGCTGGGATGCTGAGGTGCCTCATTCCGACTGTTAGGCATATAGGGAAACTGAGGCCCTGGGGTGAAGACAGCTCCATGCAGGGCCTGCAATGTCTGGGAGAGTGGGAATTTCCTTCCAAGAATGATTTGCTTCTCAAATCATTATTTTGTCCTCTACTCAAATGGGGAAGATTTTCTGGGCCTACGGAAGCTGTCAAGGGAATTCAGGTTTGGTAGGTGTCATTAGCTGATCCAGCCAGAGAGCATATTAATCTCAGTTGTCAAACCGGTAAATGCCCTTAGGACTGAAGTCAATTTCAAGTGGTACTTCAAACATCTGGAAGTGAAGTGAGTGTCCATGTGGGACTTGGTTCTGTAGGTCTCTCCAGGTACCCAGTCTATCCAGGGGCCCCCCATGCTCAGGAATATATTTGAAACCCTTTAATAACCAGCTTTAAGTGTGGGAAACATCGTGAGACCCTGTCTCCAAACAAACAAACAAACACACAAGTACCCAGGAGTAGTGGCATGTGTCTGCGGTCCCAGGCACTTGGGAGGCTCAGACAGGAGGATTACTTGAACCCAGGATTTTGAGGCTGCAGTGAGCTATGATCTCACCACTGCACTCCAGCCTGGGTGATGGAGCCAGACCCTGTCTCAAAATAAATAAATAAATAAACAAAATAACCAGCTTAAGTAATGCAGAGCATGGTTGATCCCAGTGGAGGATTAGCTATCATTGGCGATTAATCCAAGTTACTTTTTTCTTATCACAGCCGATATGGGGAGGAAAAGCTCCTAGCAAAATATTTAACATGGCAGGAGATTAAAAAAATACACTCTGAATTAGGACTCTCCTGGTGCCCTAAAACACATCTACCTCCAGGTCTTAATATTTTTGAGCAAGCTCCTCATTTCGCTGGGTCTGTGGTTTCCCATCTGCAATGTCATGTTCTCTCAAAGACCCTCCCAGCTGACGCATTTAGGATTCAGACCTTCCTTGTCCTGGGTCAGGACCTTCTTTACCACTCCTTTTGGCGAGTTCTGTGTAAGCTGTTCTCTCCTCACAGCCGAAGACATTAGAGAGAAAATTGGGTACTGGAGCAGATGTGAGTCATTCATGTTAGTATAAAAACTATGGAATGAAATCTATTATGGCCCGGAAAGCTGTGTAAAGCAGCATATGGAGCAAATGCAAGCTGGAAGCAGGAGGAAGCCATGAAGTCCCATGCATATGCTCTGCGGCGGCTTTTGCTGTGGGCTCTCACACTTCACGTCTCGTTTCCTGTAGCTGTCTCCCCGTCATTCTCGCTCAGCCCACTGCAGAGGCTGCAGCCTTTGTTCCTTTTGGATCAGATTCTCTGAGTCCCTCCTCTCTGCCCACTGTGTGACTTCAGGGAGGCTGTGTGAGCCTGAGTGGCTGTGTGTGTGCGCCTTGCCATCTGCATGCTTATTAGACCTGTCACAACCAGCGAGACCCCCTCTGTGCCAACCTAATGAAATTTCACCCACAAAAGCCCAGACAGTTTTCTGCTGAGGTCTTTACCTCTTCTGGGCCATAGAGAAAGGTAAGCGGTAGCTGGGCGGATTGCAGTACAGTGGGAAGATGAGCCGTACACATGTTGGCCCAGTCCTGGCAGGGTTCCCCAGCAGCAAAAAGAGCAGCAGTGAAAATTCAAAGATCTGTCTGTCTTTATTCCAGAGTCCTACAGATACAGGTCTTTGGACTGACTCCTGCAGTTGGCTCTGTTCAAGTTCTCCACTGTAAATAATACATCAACCCCCCTTTCCTCTGTGTTTCTCTCCATTTTCCTTGCCACTGTAGAGCCTGTCAAAACCGCATGTCCGGGACCTCCTGCAAGGCTTTCTTATAAAGTGAGTGATGGAATAGTTTAAACCACATGGTAAATGAGGATGAGCTATTACCAACCCCTTACCTCATCTTTCTGCCACATGTCGGTGCATCTTTGTCAAAAGAATAAAGCCAGCCGGGTTTTCCTCTCATCTTTGATGAGTAGATGGGTGGCTTTATCTAAGGGATCTGACAGTCACCTTTCTGGATCTTTCTCTTTCCATTAAGCAACTCCTTTCACCAGCCCACTACCCTCAACTCCTCTCCCTCCTTTTATTCTTATATACTGCTGTATAATTCAATTCTTTGACAGGGATCTATATCTTTGCATTTCAAAGGCCTATTTCTTTTATTGTTTGAAATGCCCCAAACTTTTCTTTGTTCCTCACCCAAATGCCAAGTGTAAAACTTAATATTACTACAATGATATGCCTTTGCTTGTTGTGTAAAATGGTTTGATCTTCAGTGATGGTGCCCTGTGGTGATCTGAGACATTTTCCTTACCTTGCCCCACCCCCCCAAAAAATGCAAAGTTCTATCATGAAGCTGTGACCCAGTTTGCCTAAAGAAAAACAAAAGACCGGGCGTGGTGCCTCACACCGGTAATCCCAGCACTTTGGGAGGCTGAGGCTGGCAGATCACCTGAGGTCAGAGTTAGAGACCAGCCTGGCCAACATGGTGAAACCCCATCTCTACCAAAAAATGCAAAAATTAGCTGGGTGTGGTGGCAGGTGCCTGTAATCCCAGCTACTCGGGAGGCTGAGGCAGGAGGATGGTTTGAATCCAGGAGGCGGAGGTTGCAGTGAGCCAAGAGTGCACCATTGCACTCCAGCCTGGTCAACAACAGTGATACTTTGTCTCCAAAAAAAAAAAAGAAAGAAAAAAGAAAGAAAAGAAAAATAAAGTAAAAGAAAATTAAAATTATTCACTTGAATTATCTAGAGGAGAATCTGAAAGAGGGTAGCACAGGCAGAAAAAAAAAAAATAGAGGGAACTAAGAACAGATGTCACTCCCCAGGTCCCCAGTTTCAGACAGCCAAATCCAAGAGCCTCCTGCGTTATCTCTGAAAAAGATAGTCTTTCCTGTTAGGCTTAAACTTAGAGCATGAGTGAAAGGCAGAAGTAGGCAGGAGAGCTCAAATCCAAGAAGGAATAGAACTGTGATGGGGCCTCTCCAATCTGGCTAGGACTTCAATAGCAGGAGGAGCCAAGTATACCCCAGGACTGGACGTGGGACAATCCAGTATAACCTCTAGTGACTGATGGCAGATTTTGTCATCAAGTCACTACCAGATATTGCACATTGAGCAGGGTGACTTTATGCTCCAGTTTGCTTGGGAAAACCCTGGTTTATTCTCATTTTTCTGGCAGAATTAATACTGCTTCATTTTCAAGAAATTTCTATTTTAAACAATAAATTAGAGGCCACTCTAATGAACAGGAGGACTTCTGGTGATGGTTATAGAAGGAAAATTGCTTTTCTTAGATGAGTAAAAATGTGGGTTTGCTATTTAAGTTGTTTTGTGTGTGTGCTGAACTTGAGATACTCTAAATGTCCATGTGGGACATTATTCTAAATAAATAATATTCAAGATGATTATTCAAAGAAGAGACAATTTGGACAAATTAAGCCAGCTTTAAGTAACTAAGAAAGTAATTAGGTTGTGCATATCAGTCAATGACAGGGGTAACCTTCCACCCAACTGAAGATGTTTTTACCCACGTTACAGCTCATGGAAGCAGCCAGGTAGCAGCAGACGGTCTCTGTGAAGAGCAAGGGATTCCTAACACCAGACTCCAATCATTCTTCCAACAACCTCTTTCTTTCAACCAAATACCTACACAGGCCATGAAAGTAACATGAATGAGTGAAATGGGATAGGGTCAGGAGAAAAAAACAGCATAACACCATGACAACCATGAAACTGATATTCAACCTTCATGTTGAGGACACAGGAGGGAGCATTGCAGTCCACACAGGACGAGCAAGGAATCAGCTCCAACTCATCATTGCCAGTGCCAGTAAAGTGTTGTCAGAGTTATCCAACTTCTCAACAGAAGCATAAGTCCAGATGATGATGTGAAACTCCTGGATCTTAACTGCTATCAACTAATTCAATAACCCCCACCACCAGCCCACCAAAATATTGGATGGGGTAAATAAACAGGTCTGCAATCCAAATCCAGCCTGCTGCTTGCGAGATTGCAACCTCTACTCGAGCCACCAATGTTTCCATAAGCACTGAAGTCTTCCTGGTTTCCATCTTCTAATGGGGGAACAGATTTACCCAGCTAGGACAAAGGGTAAAGAATGCACCAGATTATATTAGGAGGGGCCTTGGACCCTAACATAGTTCAACAACCCTCATTTTGTAATTGAGAAAAGTGGAGCCAAGAGAAATTGCATGAACTGCCTACAGCAGGATGAGTTCATTGGTAAAGTGTGGGCTACAATACATCTACCTTACCCTACATTGATGCCAAGTGACATCCCTCACTAGGTTTCACAGGACAAGTGAATCAGGGAGCTGAGACATTTCTGGAGGGGGTGGGGGGTAGCTACTGCTAAGCCCAGAAGTTTCTAGGTAATGTGTAAAACAACGAACAAAGATACTGTGAGCAAGACTCTGGGTAATTTGTGAGGAATACAAGTAAATAAAGCCTATTCCAGCTCTTCTAGAAAATGTAAGCAGGTGATTTGAACAAAGACTTGAATGTTAAAAGATCTGGTCCTTCCTCTTGGGTTTCTGTTGAGTAATGTTGAGTCCTAGATAAAGGCATTTCAGTCCGCCTGAGAAATAGCCACATTGCAACAGGAAAGTTGTTTCTGCAGCTATGGGCTGCACCTGTCTTCGGTTTCCCTCTCTAAGTGCTGTGCAAATGTTAATTAAACATAGATTATTTGAGAAGTGCTTTTAGTGTTTGAACTCAACTGGGCTGCGTCAGATGATGATATTAATATCATTCCCCTGTTGGCAGAATGCTGTTTTTTAAAATAAAAACTCTTTTCCTTTTACAGTTTTTGCCACACAGACAATTTATTTTGCACATCCTCTGGCTATTTCACCTTTTGTGTCATCATTTTCATGAGACAAGTGAAAATAATATTTCTCTTATGCTCCAAAGACCCAAATCCCTTTTTCTAGCTTGAGCCAAAGAAGGCCAGTTGTAGCCATAATGGGAAAAAGCCTGATGTACAGTCCAAGTGCAAATCCTCAGGGAGAAATAATGCATCTCTTTGGGGAAAAAAATAGCTTATACTCATAAAGTAGGAGATTTTCAATTTGTAAAGGTTTCCTATTTCTTTCAATTGCCAGGATAACTGCATTCCAGAAAGGTTGGGCTTCCTGTGTAAGGCAGAACTGCTCTCTTAGATCTGGGATGTAGATTTAAAAATGATGAGTGACAAGCATCCCTCTCCATGCCCTGGACCACTGCGCCGGGGGTTTTAAAGCAGTACAGATCAAAGGGTTAAAATCCATTACCCAGAGAGATGGAAAAGTTCCTCTCAGTGATTTCTTCCCCTATCATTGCTCTCAGGCCTGAATTCCAAATTGATTTCCTTAATAACTATTAAAGATCTTTTTAATTAAACCAGGCATCCTCTTCCTTGGCAAACTTTTCTTGATGACATCTCTGGTTAATTAAAGGTTTAAGCTGCAAAGACGTATTACATAAGAACAAGGGAAGCTGCTTTATGGCATGCCAGTGAAGGATCCTGCTGATTCCTGCTGCAGAAGCCAGGGCTATGCCAGAGAGCTGATCTCGTTTCCCTTTACAGTGTTTCCTTTCTTTTAGAGGCTCCAGAAAGTGTTAATAATAAAAATGGTTTGGTGAGTGGGGGTTAATTTTTCTGTTTCCTGAGGTTCAGTTTCTCCTTTCATGCTTGCCTGGTAAGTGTTCATCAAGTGTTTTTCATTAAAAACATCACTCATTTTGATCACGATTCACTGATGCTGACAAAACATTTTACCTTTTCATCCAAAATTCCTGAGGTAGTTGATACACTTGGTAATCAAAGAACAATGAATAAAAACCTCTTTTCACCCATCAATAACATGCAACCACCTCTATAATAGAATGTACCACGTTCTAACAAGAAGAAAAAATCATATTTTGTATATATGTTTCCATATATGATGTTGCATATATATATATATATATATATATGTTGTTGTCATTGTTGTAAATTTCCCCAACTCATTTACCTTTTTCTTTTTCCTGGTTCATTTCTTTTTACCAGGACCCCTATTTAAAATGACAGAACAGAGTATGTCACTATGGAATGGAACTTTTTTCCATGAAAAGTTAAATACCTCTTAAATTGGGAATCGAACCTGTGACCTTGACTTTGTTGTCATCATAGTTTAAAACACTGGGTCTCAAACCTAGATATACATTAGAATTATTTCTTGTTATTGCTGAGAGTCACATGCCACTGCCTCATCCTAAGCCTGCTAAAATTTTATGGATGATGTCTCTAGGCACCCAAGTTTGGAAACCACTGATCTAATCAGTACCTTCCAGTCCAATCAGTTCTCATTAGCCTCCCCGGATGTGAGAAAGATGGTGCACTGTTTCAATATTTCAGTCTAACAAACAAATCAGACCTCACCAGTATCACACAGGAAAAGTGGCTCCAATTCTGATGAAATATCAACGATGAGATTTAAAAGATTTTCTTTTATTTTCCTCTTAAACTGGAACCAGGAGCACAGACAATTCCATGCCATAATCAGTCATGTGGAGAGACCATTCACAGATTGTCACTGGTCATAGTTCTATAGCTCTACATCAGTGGTTTTCAAAGCATTAGAGAGAATCAAAATCACCGGAAGAATTTATTTTACAGGGCACTTTATTATAAAAAGTTTCAAACATACGGAAAAATAGAACAATAGTATATCTGACACCCACACATGTAGTATACCTAGATTCAAAGGATGTTAATGTTTTGCCGTATATGTACGTGCCCACACATGCATGGGTTTGTAATTGCTGAACCATTAAAAGGTAAATTACAGATGTCATAATATATAACACCTAAATAATAACGCTAAATAACCCAGAAGTACTTCAGCATGCCTTCCCCAAAATGAATAGCATCTGCCAATATAACCACGGCACCATTAACACACCTAAATGAATTTAAAATAATGTCCTATGATCATATAACACCAATTTTTAAGAAAGTTAAGAAGACCAAAACAAAATAAAACAGCAAAGCTTCCAGGGCCAGATTCCCAAAATCTTTGATTCAGTTAGGTGATGCTTTGTGAAATGCTACTGTACGCAACTAACCAATGAAGAATGCTTGTCTTTCCAATAACTGAAAGGAAGTTCATTTTTTTGTACTTGAAAATTACTTGGTTATTTGCATGGTACTTAACAGTCACAATTTAATTGAATGCTCTTGGCAATGCTGCCCTAAGAGAGATAGAGTGATGATAAAACTGGGGCCCAGGATTGGTGAGACCAGCCCAGGTTTTCTAGGTAGCTAACAGTGGTGGCTGTATTCCAACGCTGGTGTAATGGGAGGATACCAGGCTGGGAGTCTGAAACCGGAATTCTGGTTTTCTCTCCGCTCCTAACTCTGCCTATGTGATTTGGGGCATTGGGCCAAACTTCTCTGGACTTTCATGTCTTCTTCTGAAAAGTGAAGAACTAAATCAGGGGTCTCCAAGAGATTTTCTATCTGGATCTTCCTTTTATTCAATACATTTCTGCCTTCTTTACTAAAACTTTTCATTCATCTCCATTTGGCCCCATAGCAAATTTATACAGGGGCTTATTGAGTCATAAAGGAAATAACAACTATTAGAATATTGGTGAGAAAGACATGGATTTGACAAAAATCTTACCACTTGCTATGGCCAAATACAGCAGAATGCTGGGCGTCTGCCCCGATGTTTGCTGTCTTAAGCAGCCCATTAGAAAAAAGAGTGAGTTCCCACAGAAAGAGTTACAGGAGCTCAGGCCTCCTCCTCCTCACTCCCTTAAAAGAAAACTGCAAAAATCGAAGAGCACATCCTTGGCAAAGTCAACAACTCCTAAACATAAAGGATAAGTTCCATTAACTACTCCCATTTCATTTCACAGGGATCCCTGCTTCCCCAGCCTTCCCTGTATAACAAGTGCTCAGTGTTTCTCCAAACCTTTACCAGGTCCACTGGCATCTCCCAGCGCTGGTCCACCACAGACCTGGGGGCTGGTGGGTGAGGGCCAGAGCTATTTAGATTCTTCACTTGGGGAGACTTTCATTTCAGATGCATTGTGTGAATTTTTTACAATCAGAACGTAGTCACGCATTGCTTGTGTGATGAAAAATAAATAATTAAAATCCTTGACGGCTGATGGGGTTTTTTTTGGACTCTCAAAGACAAAGTAATCTCCAGGGTTCAGCAAATGACGCTGCATTTTCACTAGTGTGTGTGGTGTGTGTGTGTTTGTGCGTATGTGTGTGTGTGAGAGAGAGAGAATGAATTCAGGGCAAGGAGGTAGTATGAGATCCCATTTATAGAAACTGAATGGGAATGGCCCATTAATGCTAATACAACACCAATAATAATGTTTAAGCACTTAGATATAGACCATGTGTACATTAAGAGGCAATATGGAAAATAAGGTTAGAAAATCCTGGAAGAAACTGGGCTAGTACAAAAGGGTGTGAAAGATGTTGGGTAAAAACCAACTGCCCTACTTCATATTCTCTCTCTCAATCTCTCTCTCGCTCTCTCTCTCTCTGTCTCTCTGTCTCTCTTTCTCTCCCCTGCCCTTCTCCTGGCCTCTCATGACCTCTTTTATAATATTGTCTCTCCCTACCAGACACGGAGCCCCCTCATAATTTCACTCATGACATGCCCCTGCCATAGGTGCTCTGAGGCAATAATACAAAGCACCTGGTTCCGAAGGTAATCAATATACTAGTCTTCCGTTACTGTTGCTCAGGACTATGTGATGAAGATGAAGCCATCATCTGCAGCCTTTATGTCGTTTGAGCCTTTATACCTCCACACCTTAGTGACAACATTGGGCATATTGAAAATGCTCAACACTGTGGTTTTTCAATAATGTCTTAAAAACTGAGCATTGCCTTCCACATTGGCATCCCTGCAAAAGGAAATACGAAGTGGGCACTGGAAATAGAGCACCAACCCCACCCCTCACTGACTATGTCACTGCTGCAGCTCTGGTGGGCATGTGACTTATGTTTGGCTATCTTCATCTGAGCCACTTTCTATCTTGGGGGAATTCTCCCACTTTGATGAGAGACTGAAACAGCCTTTGCCAACAGAGTTGAAAAATACTAGCTACTTCCTTTCTAGCTTCCCTTGCAGCTAAAGCCCAGATTTACACTCTGCCAATCAAGCTTTGGCCACAAACTTCTTACCTTAGAGCTGGTGAGACAAGAGAGAAGTGAGACTAGTGACAGAGGAAAGGTCTAATTCCTGGTGCAAAGAAGTACAGTGCTGGCAGCAAGAGCAGAAGCAGACCAGCAGAGTTCCAGAATAGAAGTGGCAGTGGTGCAGATCCTGGCATTCAGTTCTCTGTGAGAGCAGCCATGGTTCCCTCATCACATCAGTTCTGCAGTCCGGTGTTAGGATCCCCTGTGGAAGCTTAGCTCTGGTTCTCTGTGAGCACCCAAAATTGGTATTTTGTTCCTGCTTTATCAGCCAGGCTAATCTTCAGTTGCTTGCAAATCAGCATTTTTTCAAGACAGAGTCTTACTCTGTCATCCAGGATGGAGTGCAGTGGGGCAATCTCAGCTCACTGAACCTCCACCTCCCAGGTTTAAGTAATTCTCCTGTCACAGCCTCCTGAATAGCTGGGATTACAGGCTCATGCCACTATATCCAGCTAGTTTTTATATTTTTAATAGATACAGGGTTTTATCATGTTGACTAGGCTAGTCTAGAACTCCTGACCTCATGATCCGCCCACCTCGGTCTGCCAAAGTGCTGGGATTACAGGCATGAGCCACCACGCCCCTCTGCAAATCAGCATTTTTCTTATTCATCAAGGCACCAAATCTCTCTGAAGCTCAGTTTCCTCATCTTTAGAATGAGGTAAATTCTTCGGGCACAGAAGGAGATAACATATGTCAAGTGTCCGGCACCAGGGTACTCAATACACATTATTTCCCTTAAACACAAGTGCAGCAGCAGTCATAACCCCAGCTACACTGCTGCATATATTCCTGGCTGACGTTTGAGTACTTGTGTGGCTCAAGGATCCGTGCACTTCTAGAGAGATCTCATTTTATTGGTTGGTTTTTAAGCTACAGTGAGATCAGAAGGCCAGAAATAGATCAGACCCCACGTTTGCATGTAGAATTGCTCAGAAACATCAAAGAATAATTTGTATAAACTGAATCCAAGAAGGGGACCAGCTCTGCCCTCAGTTCAAAATAATCACAACTCACATCTCCCCATTTCCCTGAACCCTCCAGACAAAATGGAATGACGCTGGCACAAATAAATGCTATTGTAATGCTTTCAAGAATATAATTCTTTCCATTTTTGAGATTTGCTAATACTGGAATAAGAAACAGCTGCAGAGTTATTACCTCTTGTCATCTCTTTTGCTCCCAGGCTGGGTTTTGCACTTTGTGAAGGCCCCTGTGCTGCAAGGATATTGCCATCAGGTGGTGGTGAAGAGCCACACGGACCAGGCTGGAATTCTAGGTAGCTCATAGCTAACTGCTATAGACTAGCTTTCTAAGCTTTGTGGGCTTAGAAATGGAATCTGTTAACTGCAAAAAAGGAAAACCCCTCTAACTGGCTTATGCTAAAGGTGACAATTCTTTAGATACACAGAAGAGTATCTTACAGCACCCAAGGACAGTAGGATGGTCAGATATTGAGATTCCTCTCTCCTTTTCTCTAGGACTACATGAAGCTTGTCCCTAATCCTCTCAGCCACCCACTTCACTCTTTCCCCTGGATGTCCACATGGATTACTCTCCTCTTTCACCTTCCTGCCCTCTTTATCTGAAATAGCAGCCTCTCAATCCCATCAATCTCTATTGCCTTAGCAGCTTTATTTTCCTTCATAGCACTTATTACTGCCTGAGCATATAATATGCTTATTTATTTCTTGTCTCTCCTTTGCCTCTCTAGAATGTAAATTCCATGAGGGAAGGAACTTTGTTTTATTCACTGTTGTATCATCTGTGCTCAGAAGAGGGTGTGGCTTACAGAAGGCACTCAGTAAAACTTTTGATAAGAAATGAATGAATGAATGAATTCTCTTTCTTGTTTCTGGGTTCTCATAGAAAAATAATGGCTGCCTAACCCCAAGTCTCTGTGACTTCTTCTCTCACCTTATCCAAGCATTTAATACTAATTTACTTTCTTAGTGTTAAATCTTGAAGACAGAAAGTATCTGATTGGCTTAGTGCAGCCTACGAAAGAGTTCGTTGGAAGTCCACCAGAAAGCTTATGGTTCAGGAATAGGGCTCAGAGTACATTTTGTGTTTTCACAGCCAGGACTAGGAAAAAATAATTTGCATCCTTAAGTTAAAAACCATTATGTACTTTTTTGTATAAAATAAACTTAAACCATCAATAATCTTTGGAGAACTTGGACAATCACAAATTATTTTTGTTATTACACATATATACACATATTTAAACAAAAAAATTACACAAAACACACTTCTGTGACTTTCTTCCTGAATTCCCAACTGTTTCCATCAAAGCCCTTCTAAGTGGATCTTTTCAGGATCCCTGATTAGAAGGCTAGCCTCCACATGGGGTCTGAACCCTAACTCTGCAAATGAGCCTCACCTGTGATTGATCCTTAATGCTGTGGTTTCCTTTTCTCCTAAGGCAGCATTCTAGTATTTAGCTGCTAGTCTTCTGTTTGGTTATGAGATGAACTATTTTCATCCATCACTGCTCCACACCCATTATCTGTGTTTTTTTTCCAGTTAGCTTTAAAATGGGACATACTTTGCTGTAAAACTCTGCATTTCTCTTTGACCCATTCCTCACCAAGAAGAAAATCATTCTAATCAGTTTCCTCTTCTGTTAAGTTAAGGCTGGGTGCAATCACTGTTGCATTAATTAATTAACAGACTGTTGGTCTTGTTGCCCTGGCAATGCCCGCCAAAGCAGCAGAACCTTTCCAACAGAAGAGCACATCAAGCAGTCAATTAACTGTTTTCTTCACATGCAGAAGCCAAGAGCACAGAGAACCTGCTACAGAAAGCGGCTCCCAGGGGAGGCTCAGGAAACACTTGCTGACTGGCTGACAACATGTAGGCCGGCAAAGTGGGTGCTGAGTCTGCAGCCTCGAACATCTGAAGGCATTTAGAGCTGGTGGCTGAGACACTGTCCAAGGGGAATAGCAGCCAGTGTGATTTTATAAGAGCCTCCAGTGTAGTGCCAATCCCTTAGAAATAATCTAGAAAAGCAGTGAAAGAGGGCCTACAAGCCCTTAGGTAAGGCGAGGCTGCAGCTGGGGAGGTAACCAAACCAATTCATTTCCTGGTTATTTCCGCTACCACCTCCCAAGGCCACAAAGAAGAGTCTCCACTTGGGACCTTGGTGTTGAGGGCTCCACCATATTGGATACTTGGTGTTGTGGGTTCCTCGTTGCAGGGCATTAGCCTGACTCATGCTAGGTCAGATATCCAGTCAGGAGAATCTCCCCAAGTCGAGTTGAGTAATAGAGAATGCCACCATATACATACACACAAGAACTAGCTTTCAGTTTACTTACAGATGAGCATGATATTTCTGGCTCATTTCTTCCAAGGCTGTGTTTTTGGTTCCTTTGGGAAAGTTGGGTTTTCTCAGGCACATCGCAAATTCAGGTTTAAATGGTTTGCCCCATTTCATGTTCAATCACCAATTGCTTCTCAAATTTCTTTTGAATATCGAGAACAGAGAGAGAGATACACTTAAGCTAAGCTAGCCCACTTAAAGGAGAGTTTATTGAACAAATACAGAACTCACAGTTACTTGACCCAGCCACGCAGGCCTCTTCGAAACAGAACCCAAGAAACTAGAGGTGCAGGGCCCAAGCTGCTGTTCTCCCTGATGCCAACAGTCCTGGATCTCTGCCTTTCTATGACCTGGGCTATCTTCTGTCTGCAGATCTACTTCCTTATCTCTCGTTTCTGCTCCCATAACTTCAGCTTGGACTTGCCTGGGAGCCAATTGTGGCCCCATTTCTATATATGCCTTAGACCCAGGTTCTGATAAAGAACTCTCCTAGTACCTTGCTATTCTGATTTCAGATTTTTTTTTTTTTTTTTTTTTGAGATGGAATCTTGCTCTGTCACCCAGGCTAGAGTGCAGTGGCATGATTTCAACTCATGCAACCCCCGCCTCCTGGGTTTAAGTGATTCTCCATGAGTAGTTGGGATTACAGGCATGCATCACCACACTCGGCTAATTTTTGTATTTTTAGTAGAGACAGGGTTTCGCCATGTTTGTCAGGCTGCTCTCGAACTCCTGACCTGGTGATCTGCCTGCCTTGGCCTCTAAAAGTGCTGGGATTGCAGACGTGAGCCACTCTGCCAGTCCCCAATTTCAGATTTTAAAAGAAGAATCTGATTGGCTCACTTCTGCTCAGGAAACTGCTCTAGCCCATGCAATCATATGAGAAGTAAGGGACAACAGCACATTGCAGTTATGACTGCCTTGGACAACCTCCTTCATTGCGGCTGCCAGCAATTGCCTGAAAGGGAAGCTTGGTTGTGGGCTCAGGAACCCTAGCTTATGTCAATGGCAGCTTCTAGGATTAGAATCTCTCGACCCTTTTTATTTCCTGTAGTCTCTGGGTACTGCTGCCCTTCATTCAATCCTTCTTCTTCCATGTTTTCTTTTTACCTTTTGAACATCCTTTTCCAGAATGTGTTCTTTATTTTCCCATCACCTCCCCACGCCAAGCCAGATCTACTCTTACATTAGATTGTTAGGTTTCAGAGTTTGATGAAGGGTATGTAGTCTCAATCCAGAAACTCTACATCATTTGGGTTTTCTCAGGTACAGCCCTCCACATTCCACTTACCTAATCATAGCAGTCACCTTCTCGCTCTCTGAAAACCTGTCTCATCGACATAGTAGCCTAGAGCCATCTGTTTACTGAAGTCTATTCCATAAGTCATTTATCAGCAATATTTACGTTCTTAGAATATTTTGAGGACCTAAATTTAATGAAGATAGTTGTATTGCAGTTAGTCAGTATAGTTTCTGAGTCCAAGTTAAGCCATGAACTAATGTTCACAAAGTTTTCAATTCTAACTAATTAACTAGAGACCAGCTGCCTAATTCTAATTCCCCAGACATAATGAAATCAGATGCTTTCTGAGTGGGTTCAAAACGAGAGCCCCAACTCAGAGTGAAAACTGCACATTCATTATTACTCCTTTATTCATTCACCAAATGTATACTAAGCACTTGGTATGTGTTAAGTCTTACCAGCTAAGGTGAAGAAGACAGAGTGAACAAAACAGACAAAGGCTTGCTCTTGTGTAGATAAACATGAATAAGGTATCTGTAATACTGATCTCAGTCCAGGGACTCTATACCTCTCACCCCACCCAACCCTTCACACTCCACTTACCCAGTCATTGCACTCACTTTCTTGCTCACTAGAAAATATTTGTCTCCAAACCTCACAGTGACATAGTACTTTATACCCATCTGCCTACTAAGCTCAAGTGTAGACTTTCCTGAGAAAGTGAGATTTGTACTCAGTGCTGAAAACAAAGTTAGCTAGTCCAGCAGTGGCAATGAGAAGAGAATTCCAGGCATATGCAAAGGCCCAGTGGCCAGAGGAGGCATGTTGCATTCAAAGAATTGCAGGAAGACCTGAGTGAGAGGCCAACACAAGAGGAGGCTGGAGAAGGAGAGGAGGCAGTCAGACCCAACAGAGCTCTTGAGGTCATGTTAGGAGCTCTAGGCTTTACCCTAATAGCACAGAGATGCAGTGCCATTGAAGGATTTTAAGTGGGAGTGCAGGCGAGTAAGGAGTACAGAGGCATGATGTCACATTCATGTGTTCAAAAGTCCCCTTTGGCCATGAAAAAGAGAGCAATTTTCTAGAAGGAGCTAGAATGGTATAGACAGGCCAACAGGAGGCTAGCTTTTAGGCTAATAAAAGCAAGATAATGGAGGAGAGTCTGGAACAATTGTGGCTGAGATGGGAAAAGGGGATGGATTTCCGGGATATTAGAGGTAAAACCATCAAAACTTCTAAATTGCTGAGAGAGCTAAGGCACATACATAAGAGATGATATAATTAACCTGCTTTAAATGACATAGACAAACTGATTGGAGCAAAGGGCAGTGTTAGCTTTAACTGGGGAAGGCTTCAGAGAGAATATGGCATTTGAACTGGGACTTATTGAAAGATAGTTAGATTTGGACATGCTGGAATGCAAGGAGGTAATGGGAGTTTCAGATCTTCCTAAGGAATATGTTTGAAGGTTCAGATGATAGGCTATTGCAGTGATATACTTTGTACATAGCCTTCTAATTGCCATGAGGAGTAAAACTTGAAAAAATAAGTCAGGTAATACTGAAAGCGTACAGAGGTACTCATTTGATATCTGCCGGTGTGTGTTGGTTACCTCCTTTGTCACAGGCATTGTGAGTACACACAGGATGACACCACACAGATCATGCCCTAAAAATCCTTATGGTACAAGTTCATTGCTTTTGTAGCTCGTGAAATAGTCTCTAAGCAGAATTTGAAAACCACCAGCATCAATGACAACTGGGAAGCTTGCTCAAAGTACAGATTCCCAGACTTCTCCCAAGACCAGCTGAATCTGGCCCTGTAGACCAAAAGCCCAGAATCTTCCTCTAAAGAAAACTCACAGAGGGTACACATGCCACCTCAAGCTTGAAAATGAGAGTGAGAGACAAAGGAACATGTATTTTAAGAACAAATATGTTCAATATATGACATCTACATATTATTTTAATTCTCCCAATGACACTACCATGTTTGTATTATTATTATTATTTTGAGACAGGGTCTCAGTCTGCTGCCCAGGCTGAAGCTCAACAATGCAATCATGGCTCACTGCAGCCTCCATCTTCCGGCTTGAGCCATCCTCCTGCCTCAGCCTCTCAAGTAGCCGAGACTACAGCCACATGACACCATGCCTGGCTAAGTTTTTTTTATTTTTAGTAGAGAGAAGGTCTTGCTATGTTATCCAGGATGATCTCAAATTCCTAAACTCAAATGATCCTCCCACTTTGGCCTCCCAAAGTGCTGGGATGAAAGGTATGAGGCACCGTGTCCTGCCTAATGTTTATATTATTATTTCCATTTGACAAAGAAACCTCCATGCAGAGAAGTTAAGGGATTTACCTAATGATACAGCTCCAATACTAAAGTAGAGATTTTGAAGGTGAGATCTCCTCTCTCAAAAAAGAAATTTTTTAAGAAATATGGTCTAACCCTTAAAAACTGAGAGCAGTTCACCAAGAGAACAACATTGGTCCATGTGATGAAAGTGTCCCCATGGAGATCTACTTGTATTTCCCCAATACAAATAATTAGGTGTAGTTTCTATGATTGTCTCTAGAACAAGGGAAAAGGAAAGGAGAGGTGGAGCAGAAAGAAGAGGAACTGACTTCCAGATTGGGAAACTGAGCCAGGTGGAACTGAAAGTCACCGGAAGAGTCGCATGGGAAATTTACATTGCTCACGTGGCAAAGTCATTGATTTGCAGGGAAACTGCCCCTCTAGCATAGAGACTCAGCTGTAATTGAATCACAGACCCCACAAAGCTACTTCTAACAGGGAAGAACAGCAAGCAAAAATATCAACACCCTTTCTTCCTCCTCCACTGCCATTTAAATATAAACTTCTAGGTCAGGTGCTCCCTGGTTTTTCCTGGACTGCAGACCATATCCAGCAAAGCAGATACCAAGTCTGCAATTAAGCCATTGGGAGTTATGTGGAAAGAATTGCCAGGCAGAATAAACAGGCCCCAGGACTGGAACAGATGAAAGCAGAGGTTTAATTCTGTTTTGCTGGGGAAGATTGGCAAGCATGTCTCAACTGAAGCAGATCATTGCAGTGGAGGTAAAATATTTCGTAGGATATTTTCAGAGGGAAATGCATGCAGGGGAAACTGTTCCAATTAAAAAAAAAAAACTTTGCATTAACAAACTAGGTAGCAGCATGTGGGTAATTGATGCATATGCATGAGAGCATAATTAAGAACTATAAGACCTGGAAGATTTTCAAGCTCTATTGCAATTATAAACCATGAAAAAATACACTTCCTTGGGGTTTAGGGCTATTATTCAACCATCTCTTCTCATTATGGTAGCTGGAACTTACATAGCACTGTGCAGAAATGGAATAAACAAAAGATAAGCTGTCATAAACTAATAATGATTCCTGGCCTTGTGCCTTGATCTCTATATGTATCAGCTTCCTATTGCTGCTATAACAAATTATTCCATATTTAGAGGCTTAAAATAATATGATATTTTCCTCTTATGGTTTTAGAGGTCAGAAGTCTCAAATGAGTCTTACAGGGCAAAATCAAAATGTCAGCAAAAGTGGTTCCTTCTGAAGACTCCAAGGAAGAACTCATTTTTTGCCTCCTCCAACTGGCATTCCTTGACTCTTGGCTCCTCCCTCTATCTTCAAGGCCAACAATAAAACATCTTCAAGTTTAGAGAGAGTTTCTGTCATCACCTCTCTTTCTGCCCCTCTGACCTGCCTCCCTCTTACAAGGACTCCTATGATGACATCAGACTTACCTGAGTAATCCAGGAGAACCTTCCCATCTCAACATCCTTAACTTAATCACAGCTGCAAAGACTCCTTTGCTATAAGATGACATTGCCACAAGATCCAGAGATTAGAACATGAACATCTTTGGGGATCATTGTTCAGCCTGCGACACTACAGAAATCCTATGAAGTAGATGCATAAATCCAATTTTTCAGATAAAGAAACTAAACTTGCGTCAAGAACCCTTGGGGCCTGTGCTGGGTAATTTTATGCATGTGCCCCTTTGATATTTACCACATGCTCTCTCTGCTGCAGACACTGCACTACACAGAGAAGAGGAGAGTCTACCTTAAGGAGCTTCTATACTAGTGAAAAAAGCAAACAGTTATTTAAAAATTCACTTTTTAAATAACTGTTCATAGATATAGGCATACTTGTATAAATATAGGCATACTTGTATAACTATAAATAGATATAGGCATAGTTGTGTTGTAAAGGAAACAAATGGGGTGTTAGGAAAGAAAAATAACAGAGCAGTCATCATGTAAATTTAAGGGTAGGGAGATCCGGGAAAGCCTCTTTAAAAAAGTGGTGTTTATGCCAAGACCTGGAGAAGCATAGGAGTAGACTGTCAAAAAGAGACGGAACAGCATTTCATTCTGAGGGAACAGCAAGTGCAGATACCCTTGAGTGGGGAGGAATGACTTCAAGAACAGCAGCATGACTGGAGTATGGTGAATAAATGTCATCTCCTCCTGGAAGCCTTCCTGGCCCTGGGTTGTGAGCTTTCCTTGGATTTGCATGACCCTTAACACTCATCCCTTATCAGATCACTGCACTAATTCTAACTCCCTGGATATTGGGACTCCTTGACTAGACTGTAAACCACAGAGAGCCAGGACAGGGTCTATTTATCCCTGAATGCCCAGTTTTGCACAGTTCCTGGCATAGAGTAGGTGCCCAATAAATACTCATTGGCTAAATGTGTGAATGAGCAATATACAAATCCCTCCTTCCATAAAACTCCCTGTGCTCAAGTGTGATCAGGACACAAAGTGATTGACATTTACAATTCTGCTGTGCAGAAAAGCATTACTCCTTTTTTTCCTCTATAACTGATCTAATCTCCCTCCAAGCCTCCCCTCCTCTTCTCAATCCTGCCCTTCAACTGTTAGATAGCATGGAGGAAAAGACGATATTTAGTGAATCCAATTCAAATTTTAGTTTATCTATTAGCAGCCTGTTTGTGTAACTTCACACTCTTTGGTTTACTCAGTCTTTCAGATTTCTGACCCCCTCTCACCCAGGTAGAAGCCAGGAAAATGAAGAAGGTTCTTCAGCTTGTGATGCAGCATCCCCCAAAGCCCCTGCTCAATAAAAACTCTGAATTCTTCCGTCTTTGAATAAAAGCTGTTTGGAGACAATAACTGTGTCCTATCGGGTACTATTGACAGCAAAGAAAGTATGGAATGAATTTCTCATGTTTATTTCCTATGTTATCAATATTATTCTGAATTATGAGTAACAGACCACATCCCAAGAGAGTCAGCATCCTGGGACTAACTAGTAAAAAATATAAAAATGGCTGGTAAAACAATATTTCTTAGTCTCGTTCCCCTTTCCTGTAAAACACGGAGAGTAAATGCTGTCCTGTCCTACTGGGAAATATTCTTTTGGGTTCAATTTACAAAATCACAGTGAAACAAACATGTTGGGGAGGGAAGATTTAAAAATACAGGAAAGTAAGCGCAACCACCCACCCCACTCCCACACTGCACCTCTAATCTGATTTATCCTCCCAGCATTGTCATTTTGTTATGGATCAAGATCCAACAGAGTCATATCCCAATTATTCCACCCTAGATTTCTAGAACTTTCATGTCTTCTGATCATGCCTCCATCTCCAACATCGACTCTCAGTCTTCCTGGTTTTGTTACATTAGCCAATCTACTTTAATTTTCCCTGCCTCAGCTTCCCTACCTATGTCACTATTGTTAGTAGGTAACTAAATGGCCCTGCCATGACATAGGTCAGAGGGTAGTTGTTCAATGCACGTCAGTTACTTCCGGGTTGGAAAGCCTGCCTCCTCTGCACTCAGGCCATGTACCATGAATTCCTTCTTCCAGCCTCTGCTCTGAGCCTGGGAGGCCTTCCCATCTGAGACTTCTCCAGGAATCCTTTCCCTCTTCATAAGCCCAGGGCAAGTTTCTCTCCAGAAGCCGTGTCAGTATTAATTCTTCAGCCCACACTAATATCTTCCTTGCTAAATGCTCACTGCATCCATTCTTAGCAGAACCACACATTTCAGGGCTTAATTCTCTTCCATTATTTCCACATGCCTTGTTTCCTCAACTTGCTATAAAACTCGTGAGGACTGTGTCCTGGACATCTTAGTGCAGAGAAGCATAAGGGGGCCTAATCCCCAACTCACTGACTGGCAGTACTGTGGATCGTTCTGTCCTGGGACCCACAAACTCGAACAACAGGCTCACAACATCAGAGCCCATCAGCCCTCAATCACATGAGCTCTGGCAGCAGTTGGAGGCCTCTCTCGAATGAGAAGGTGGCGAGAAAGCTGATTTGCCTGTAAGTAAATAGCTGTTGTAATTATGGAAGATTATTCTCAACAGACCAGCAGACAGAAACCAATTTGCATAACAGACGCGGTTATTCATGGAAATGTTTGTGATTTGTCTACCAAAGCAGATGAAGACCCTAAATTAATGTGTGTACGCCAGCACCAGTAAACCAAATACTCATTCCTTTACCCTCTTTACAACATACACACATTGCCCTCAGGTTGAATTCAGCATCTTCAGATCCATTTTCAGGATTGGAATCCCTGAAGAAAGCAGAAGTTCCAGAGAGCAGGGCAGGAGGAAGCATTCAGACATGTACAAACCACTAGGCGTTTTCCATTGTGCTGGAAGCTCAAGGTTGCCACTGCCTTTCTGATGGAAATCTCGTTAAGAGTTTGTTGTGTCCTGGAAATAAGACACATGGCAAAGCAGGATGGAACAAACCAGAACTGACAGAGAAGTTGTCTGATAAGCTCAGAAACACCAATTTTCACATACATGAGAATCACTGAAAGAGCTTTTTGTGAAAACATGGATTTTCATCTCTTGGCCCCAGAATTTCAGATGTAGTGCTGAATTAATGTGCTTCCCTGCATGCCCAGGAAACAAGCTGTTCTAAAATGTAACCAACACAAAGTTATCGGTAAACCTGAGTAATATGACATGCCATGGAAGTGCAATGTGTTTGAATGAAGTCAGTGATCTGTGGATCCTGGAAGCTGATTGGACACAAAAAGGTATTCAGGCATCTTACAAGATGTAAATTTACCCAAAGGCACTGAATCAACTCTTTTAAGCCAAGTAATCAATTAAGTCAAGAACCTGGTTTTTAAGCAGACTGGTTCCTTCATAGACCACTTTCTTTAGGGGTGGGCTTTAGTAGTGAGAGTTCCTGTAAACAATTAAGAGTCCAAGCTACAGGCAACAAATAGAAAATCTGCAAATGAAACTTCTTAAATACAGGGTTTTAAGGGGGGAATTCACACTTGAACAAAATGACCTAGGGTTATCATTAAGGCTTTGTTTCTTCTAAAGATTAGCTCTTAAATGCCTATTAACAACATTTAATTGTTTGCTGACTTTAAAAAAAAAAAAAGGTATTTGTAAGGAGATGGGGGGAAAGGTTTCAGTTTCAAAATCCCAAACTCTTAAACTCAAAGGATGGCTCTGCTTAAACCCCCTACACACTTTCTATTGTTTTTGGCTTAAAGGATATTTATATAAGCCCCGACAGGCTCCTAGCAACATTAAACCTAGCAGCTATTAGTTAAATAAACCAACACAAGTGGTGCTTTAAGGGCAGGGCAGTCTTCTGGAAGTGCTTTGATCAGGCCTAATGGGAATCCACACTCCTGATACGGATTAACTGTCTAAAAGAAAATCTTCCCAGGAGTAAATTCTGCTGTGGGAGTGACTGGGAGTGAGCCACTTGGAAGCAGCCATTCGAAAAATGCAATCAACATAAAATGATGTGTAAACCCGGACAGCATGGCCTGCCATGAAAAGGCGATGTGTTAAAATGAAGAAGGTGATGTCATGACAATCACAAGCAGATGGACAAAAGGAACTGACAGCTAGTCACTACGGAGTCGTTAAAAGCACAGCCCATTGCTGCTGGTAGAGGGCTGGTCAGATGAGGAAGGCAGTGCACATCTGGCAGCACAGACATTTCATCACTGTTCTGCAGGGGATCAGGCTTGTCTCACTCCTGGGTCCTTAACTCTGTTTAGCCATCTAACAATCGGTTTGCTTTTCCAGGTGCCCAGGAATGGCCCTTCTTGGAGGGCAGACATAAACATCTGGTCATTTTAAAGGGGCATCCTCCATTGATGATTAATTGATACATTACAAGACATGAACAGGACCAGTGGGGACCTAGGTTCCCAGAGGCTGGTCACTTCTGGGTGCCCTGACCTGGACATTTGTGAGCACCTGCGCCTTGAGCTGTGAAGTCCTCATCACAGTATGGCCCCTCAGAGGCTTCATGGGATACTAGACTCCTTCTCTTCCCTATCTCCCACTCCTCTCTTAATAAGGGTGGTGTTATTTTCTATACTCCAAATATGCTTTATTTGTCTAAAAAAGCACTAGAGTGCATTTAACCTATTTTGTAGAAAGTTGCAAAGGTAAGAGGAGAGACGCTGAGCACATCCAAGAAATGACTAGAAATTGGGTACTGAGACCATTTGGCTGGGCAGGATGAGGATGCACATGTGAGATGGTGGGAACACATTTCAAATATGGAACATGAGTGCAGTAAGCATCTGAGAATCCTATTCTATGGCTGAGTTTTCTCCCCCATATTATGAAGGTGAAGAGACTTACCTGATTCAGGAATAACTGGCCATGCCTAGTTCTGCCTTCCTACCTCCTAGGAGTGAGCAGCCACACAGAGCTCCTGTTCTGCTCTGCCTCTCTGGGGGAATGCTCCTCCCCCTGCCCCAGGGCCTCTTTCCAGGCTGGGCTGCGCGGCTGTTGGGGTTTGGAATTATCAAGCCCACATGCCCACTTGGTTAACAGACCTAATGCAACATCACTCACTTGGTGATGTTCTATCAGTAATAAAAATAGTATTTGGACTTTCATTTTATTTATCAATGTATTAAGTGTTCTTTACCCCCACATGCTTGCAGGAAGAGATATGTGATTTATTGAGGACCACAAGAGGTTTTGTGGAAAGATCACAGGGTCTGAAGCTAGGAGCCCACTGTTTGAATTCTGACGCTATCACTTCCTAGTCTAGGAGCTTGGGCAAGTCATTTAACTCAGCAGTTTTCCATGGGGGGTTTTTAAACTTGATATTCCAGGATCCTTTTGGAGACCTGTGAGATCAAAACCATTTTAGTAATAGTACTAAGCTGTTACTTTCCTTTCTTGTTTGTTGACATTTATGCTGATGGTGTGCAAAGTGAGGCAGTGGGACCACACTGTACTAGTCATTGTGTTCTCTAACACCACCCACTCGCAGGAAAAAAAAAAAAAAAAAAAAAGCCAATTTCATTTAAGAATGCCTTCAATGATGCAGTAAAAATTAATTTTGTTAAATCTCAACCCTTGAATACATGTCTTCTCAATATTTTGTGTGAAGAAATTACACATAAAGAGAGCAATTTTGTAACAGAGCACCCCTGTTGAGAGCCCTCCCAGGAAGAGTTATCCTCACCACCTATGGGACAGATTTCCAGCAAGTTCTGCAGCATGGCACCACAGTGGCTTCCCTGACATTCCGTGAGCCACACCTCTGCCATCTGCATTCAAGTCTGGATCAGCTCTAAGGAAAGGGCAGGGACTTCTTTCTTGGTCACTCTGGCTCAGCTGTAGGGTACTGGATGCCTCTATATCTGCTATAGTATTGTTTAGTTTCCCCCTGACATTTTACTACCTAATCTCTCATTCCTCCAATGCTCTGTATAACTTTAAAGTCTTTATACTAAACTTCCTTGTTCAATTTCCTGTGTGGTTTCTCTCTCCTGATTGGACCAGGTTGATAAGATGGTTTCTTCTACAAGGAGATCTACCATTTACCAATAAGATGGTTTCCTCTACAAGGAGCCTCCAGGCCGCCCCTGTCCTGTGTCCAATAGTGCCCTGAATGTTCATTAAGATTCTATGGTAGCAAAAAAAGGGATTTTAAAGACCCTGCCCAAGGGCCTGGACTTGCATAATCTGAGCCTGGGTGGACAGCACCTTGTCTCATTCATCCAAGGCCCCATTTGCTTCTTGGGCTGTATCTCTTGTTTCCATTTCTTCTCACAAGGTGGATGGAACAAAAATGCCTTCCCAGCTGGGTAGGAAGCCAAAGCTAAATAGCAGCTCTGAAATTGGTGAAGCTGCTTCTTTCTTCCCCTACCTCTCTCAGGTCCTTCCTGAGGGTGAATGGCTGGAGTGGGATAGCTTGGCCAGCCTCAAAACTGCAAGCTTCCCCTCTCCCCACCACATTCTCAATCTGGGCTTCATCTGGGTCTCTGATGGGATGAGGTGGGATGGTGCAGCCATGAGGATGGGGATTGATGGCAGACTTGATTGGAAGGACACCTCCCAGGGCCTTCTGGGGTTCTAAGAAACCAGAGAAAGCCCAAGAAGAGGAGGTTATGAGGACCTGTCACCACATCTAGAAGAGGTCACTTATTACTACATCCTCTGAACTTCTTCCCATTTCTACTTCTGTCAACATTTCTTCTGCTAAACTACCAGCTCTATTTCTCTAAAACGCCCTATGTCCTGTTACAACCACTTATCACTCACCTTATGAGTTCTGGTGTGGCGCTCTGTCCCTTTCCCATGCTGCTCCCCCTCCCTAGAGCATCCTCCTTCCCCTGGATACAGCTAAGCTTTCAGGTCCAGCACCACATCCTTTGGGAACTCTTCCAGGATTCTAAGTTGATCTGAGGAGCCCAGGTATATTCCTCACACCCTGCACTGGGCAACCAGACTGCCATCTCCTTAAAGACAGGGACTGAATTTTCATCTCTATGCTAGGATCTAGCTCAGTGCCTGTGTGCCTATATTTTTCAAAGAAAAAAGTATATAAAAAGGACTACTTGTCTTATCTGAGCTTGAGGTTGTTCAATGCATATCTGCTGTTACTGGAACCAGGTTAAATGTCATTAATACTAATGAAGAAACCAAGGCACAAAATGTTTAGGTGACCTGCTTAAGTCACACAGCCAGTAAGTGACTGAGGCCGAACTCTAACAGGTAGCCTCTCATGGATGACATTTGGAGGAGCTACAGTAGGGTGATGTTCTTGGAACATGGGTCAGGGCAGCCAGGAGGGCATGAGAGTCTGTCAGGTGTTTGCTGAAATTACTTCACTGTCTGTCCTTTTAGAACTAGGGAGGGAAAGCCAGCGTCGCTGGGAAGCTGTCCTCGGCATGTGGTCATAGGCATTGCTCAATATTCTCTCTGGGATGTGGTATACTGTGATGAGAGCTGGTGGAGGGAGAATTAATAGTCCTTATCAGTGGAACCAGCAGGAGCCCCTTACCCCTGTACCCTCACACACCTATAGACACAACACTCATATCTCAGAAGCCAAGCCAGACAATTTGAAGGAAGCAGCTCTACTGCCTTGAGCTCCGGCTCCCAAGTTCTGACCCCAAGTGTCATGGGGGGAAATGACTCAGGTTTATACCAGCTAGCTGTTCTGGTCAGCTAGCTGATCAGAAGGGCTCAGAGACCAAAGGGGCTGAGATCACATGGGTGATTAGGTCAATTTCAAACACACAGCAAGAAGCAAGGGGAGAGGGACAGGGTAGGACAACACACTTAGAACACTGTACAACAGGACAGAAGGAAAACATACGTCATCCTGAGTCATGCCATGCTCACATGTCCTGAACTCAGCCAACACTTCCTGCTCATGGTGTGGTTATAAGAACCAGAGCTGAGGTCGGAGCAAGGGGCTCAAAAGACGGATGGTGACTGGGGCCCAATCCCATCAGAGAGACATGGGACAAGTATGACTGGCCACAGAGGTAACTTATCAGTTCATCTGCTGAGAGACATGGGTGTTTATCTGCATTTCTAGGGGATCATGGCATTGCCAGCAGGTGGCTCATTGAAGATCGAGTGCCTCATGGGTCTCGTGTGTATCCTGAGCACTTGGCGCTTCGCATGCCTCATGTATATTTAGTGTGTGTCATGAATATTCAGTGCCCACTCAGCTCCTTCGTCCCTTCCTATCTGTGCATACACACACATGCGTCACATCTTTATCTATGCCTAACATGGCTCACAAGCATTTGCTTCTACTTAGTTTCAACTATCCTCCAGATTTATTTGTCTTATTTACTAGAGCAGAATCCAACATTCTAATCCCAGCCAATCCACATTACACCAGGTCTGTCTACTAGAATAGTAAACCCCAATTCTGAACCCCACTTTACAATCTGCAAAGGTCTTTCACATTCACAGTCTGATTTCATCTTTGCCACTGTCCCATGAGGCAGGAGTTAACATCCCAGTTCAGAAGATGAGTACACTAAGGCTCAGAGGTTAAATGGCTTTCCTCAGGCCACACACACACATTCAGTTGGTGGCAGAGAAGACATGAGCTCCAGTCCTCTGGCCTCTGGTCAAGCATGTTTTCAGTTCTATCAGCCCACCCCTTGATCATTTTCACTCCCTTAAGGATCCCCAACTTTTGTAGCAGAACTTGCAGAATTCATACCTTTTATTATAGCTCCTGACCTGGTACAATCTGATCTGAAGAAGCTGTTACTTCTGGTACCCTGGGTATCAGACACACACACACACACACACACACACACACACACACACCCCACAGAGAAAGGAGCTGCAGCAATGAGCAGGCCTGAGCAGCAGTCTCACAGGGCCTTTTCTAGTCAATGACTGCAGACCTAACTGCATGGTCATTATTTCACAAAGGGGGTCCTCAGGAGGCTTCCCTGCAGCCAGTCCCTCCAGAAGCTTATCTGCTTAGGCAGAGGGGCAGCAGTTTGAGCAGAAGAGCATCTGCACCCTGAGAATACCATAGCCCTCTCAGCATTAAACCCCAGGCCAACAACACTCTACCAATCTCTGATTCCTCCCTTTCCTCTCTTTTCAAGGAAGCCAAGGACCAGGGAAAGAATGTTCTGTATGAGTCAACCAGCCAGGCAGAACCCAGGGAACCCAACAGCCACTTAAAACAGGAGTAAGCATTCGTGCACGAGCCAGCCTTCCACAGAGGCTGACACGGGCCCACTTCTCCAAGTGTGTGCAATACTAAGGGTGAAGGAGTGGAGGGGGCTGGCCCAGGGTCCTGCAGCCTGACCCACCAGGGCTGCCTGTGTGTGTGCTGCTGCTACTGCTGGCTGCACAGCCTCTGCAGAGCTGCCTCTTGCTGTTGCTGCCGATAGTCCAAGGGGTCTCAATAGCTGGGTGAGAGGAACATCACACTGGGTGTGGCTCCGCCTCAGGTGAGGCTTGATGTGTGACTAGTGGAAGTCAAACTAAAAACAAGGATCACTTTAATTATTTCATTTAGCCAAAAGATCCCTTCTGGGAAATGATTCCTTTGTGAGGAAGTCCTCAAATACATGTTTCCAAGCAGAACTGAAGCTTGGATTTCAGGCACCAGAGGCTGGTAACCTCTGGTTTCCTCTGGTTCAGAAACCACCTGGCTTCTCCCCTATTGAAGAAAGGTCCTCCCAGACCATTGCAGAGCGGAGGTGGAACTCTCCTGTGGGGTTAACATGGCCATGAAGGGTAACAGTGACCCACACATTGAGGCCTGGCATGATGCCCATCAGCTTATGTGTGTGATGGCACAAGATCCTCACAGGGGCCTCTGGACCATACCGTTGGACACTGATGACTTGCCAAAGGTGATTGACACAGCTGGACTTAAGCAGATACATTTGTAAAGTCCAGCCTGTGCTCTTGGCAAATTTGCTATCTCTGGCCAGGTGCAGATTTAGAAGTTGTACAGTCCAACTCCCTCCAATAGCACACATTAAAAAGAAAGAGGCACTAGACTGGAAAGTAAAGGGACAATGATGTTCCAGACAGAAGGTGCTGCACATGGCAAAAAAAAAAAAAAGACACAAAAGCAAGGGATAAAACAGAGTGCTTGGAACACAGCAAGAGATTCAGAGAATTCAGAACTTATCTCAGTTGTAAGAGAGCCAAGGTCGCTCAGGCAGGGAAGGGCTGATCCCTACAGAATCTGCCATGGCATCCAGGTCCTATCCCGAGAGGCTAAGCCGTCATCCAAGGATTTTGGATTTTATCATAGATGAATTGAGGTTAGAGAACTTGTCTAAGGCTCAATGGATAGCTTTTAAGAACCAAAAACACCCAGACCCCTCATCAAGGTGAGGCCTGTCTTTTCCATCATCCCACCCTGCCTGTCTTGGGCTGTGTGGCTTCTGGCATAATTTTCTTCTGCAAGCAGGAGAAACAAGGCAAGCCCAGACTTAAGATGAAGATGAAGACAGGGAGTCAGCATGGAGCTTAACGACCAGGCCTCCCCTGAGCCTGGGCCTGGCCTAGAACCACCCACCTCCCACTACTCACTCTGCGATTTGTGACCTGAAAGCAAAAGGCTCAGGAATTTGACCCAATGGTTGATCTTCCCAGGAAAAGGAAGTCTGAATGGGGAAGAGAAAGTGATGCCCTAGTATGTTGAATTTCAGGATATGAAGAACATGTTCAGACAGCATCTGTGATGGTTTCAACTGCTCCTTGAGTTAGGACCTGCCATTTGGCATCAGAATGACTCTAAACTTTAGGCCACCAGAGAGGGATCCTTCAGTGAGAAGTCGTATGTGTCTTTAAGCAAACGTTATATATTGATGTTTTCAGTTAGCAACTTGAGAAGAGACTGACTTTTTAAATGACAGGATGAACCTGAATTACCTTAAAATTGTTCATTCATTAAATTGGTAGATACTAAACCTGAGCTATATACTAAACCAGGTGCCAGGATGCCAGGATGTGTGCGCTGAGTGCCACCATATGCTTCAAGGAGATGCATGCAAGCTGAGTGCTTAAATGAAATAAATATCAGAAATGAATGCAATATATAATATAGAGTACAGTACATATATTAAACATTAGTCAGAAAAAACAAGGAGAGACAAGTGAATACACGTGAGGCTGAAGCTGGCCTTTTGGACTGAGTTAGGCTGGCAAAGTATTACATTAGCCAGGGTTTCCCAGACTAGCTTGTGCTGAAGCTGTCATCTGTGGTCCTGCATCTGGAAGACGTCCTGGTGTGGGGATTGTGCACCACCTAGCGTTGGCATAAAGCCACTGTACATATCACAAATGTTGGAAGGAAGGCAACCTCCCCCAAAGAAATCTGTGGAGCTCATAATTTTTCAGTGCACTGCCAAATGCCATAAATGCTTATATATGTTATCTCATCTAGACTGTATTAGAGCCCTATGCGGTCGATATTGTCATCACCATGTTATTGATGAAGCCGCAGAGATTCAAAAAGGTTAAACCATTTGATCAAGGTCCCCTGAACTAAGGGCCAATGCAGGGAATTGAACCTCCCTCCCCCTGTACTCTGTTAACTTCCTAGCTTTTCTGGTATCGAGGAAAGGATTAGGCGTCTCATGACCAGGTTTAGAATTCTGGGATGATGGCTCAGCCTCTCAGGATAGGACCCAGACGCCATGGCGGATGCTGTGGATATCAGCCCTTGCCGGCCTGAGTGGTCTTGGCTCTCTTACAATAGAGATAACTTCCGGCTTCTCTGAACCTCTTGCTGTGTTCTGGGCACTCCGTTTCATCCCTTGCTTTAGTGTCTTTTTTTTTTCTTAAGGTGAAGTTTCACTCTTTGTCGCCCAGGCTGGAGTTCATTGGCATGATCTTGGCTCACTGCAACCTCTGCCTCCTGGGTTCAAGTGATTTTCCTGTCTCAGCCTTCTGAGTAGCAGATTACAAGCGCCTGCCGCCATGTTCGGGTAATTTTTTTTTCTTTGTATTTTTAGTAGAGATGGGGTTTCACCACGTTGGCCAGACTGGTCTCGAACTCCTGACCTCAGGTGATCCACCCGCCTTGGCCTCCCAAAGTGCTGGGATTACAGGCGTGAGCCACCGCGCCCGGTCCTAGTGTCTTCCCCCCCCCACCCATGTGCAGTACCCTCTGTCTGAAACATCATTTTTCTTTTATTTTCCTACCTAGTGCCTCTTTCTCTTTAAGATGGTTAAAGGGAAACTTCTGCCAGGAAGCCTCCCCTGGCCCTCTCAGGTTGTGCTAGTTGGCTCTCTGTGTTTTCACAGCACTGTGTGCATTCCCACGTCACAGTGCACCACAGAACACCTGTCAGTCATCTGAACACAGAACACCTGTCAGTCAACACCCCCCAGGAGACTGTCAGCTCTGTGTCCCCAGCACCTAGCAGATGCTCGACCTATTGCAAGAGCTTGATAAATGGGTGTGTTTTTGTTCTTTGAAGTGGATAGACTGAGATTTTCTGGATGGATTTGAAGTGGATTTGATAGTCTATAGGTCCAGTAAACAGACTGATACCTGTCACAAGCAGGAAGCCCTTTGAGAACTCAGGTGCTTTAAGTCCACTGGGTTCCCCTAAATCCAATCATATGGAGATATTGTCAGCAGAAGATTACCCCGTGATCTCAGATGTCAGAGCCAGCCCACCCTACCTGCACTCTGCCAATTCTCTTATTTTCTGTGTTTCTGAAAGCCTGCTATATTCCTGACCCCATGTCTAAACAACTGAAATTTAGCCTATGTCTCTATCAATTTGCAGATGCTGGGACTAAATGTCTAAGGATATTTCATTCCCTCTTCAGACCTTGAAACCTAGATGAGAACATATGGCACATATTACCCCACATATGAGAACATGTGGCATGTCTACGGTCACTTATGTTTGAGGCCACAGAGGCAGTGTTGTGTAGAGGCTAAGCATACCAGCTCTGGAGTCAGAATGTTTAGGCCATGTCAGGTAACATCTCTGCTTGTAACAAGGTTGTGGCCCCAGGGAAGGACGGCTGGCTTTTACAAATCTGATGCAATCTTTTTTTTTTTTTCTTTACTGCCTCCCTTCCCTTTCTGCATGCTGGCCGTCCAAGGGAGGGGCTGCAGAAGAGAAATCTTCCCAGCTGAGAAGGTGATGGCTGGTGAGGCGGTTCTGAAGATCAGTGAGTAGGGTGGATGTAGGTTGGTCTCAGCCAAAGGCTACTCTTGGACCACATGCAGAGTCCTCAGTGAAGGCAGATGAGACTCAGCCTTCTCAGGAGTACAATGCCATCATCATCCACTGGACATGTTAGGAAAGCAAATGATAATCAGTTCAGGCTCACCTCTCACCTGGGCCTCCCCACCCCACAATCCTGGGGAGCCGCGGAGACAGAACATTAATGGATGGTTTAGCCAGAGGGACCATACCATCCATTAGGAAGTATAAATCAACCTGAAATATAATCAACCTTGACTTCTCACAGTGCCTATGAATGATGACAACCAAATACAGGCTGATTCTATATTCAATTCTCAAAGAAATTTTTTTCCCATGAATTCAATTTGGCATGCTTGTGCCAGCTCTGTGCAGGTGTGCAAACTGGCAGGGTAGCAGAAATCCATTTAAGCATATTCTACATGTTTACATTTATGGGACCGTTGGTCTGACAGCTTTATGTGGGTGTGATGAACTACCCCTCTAACTCATATACAGGGGACCTCTGGGGAAACTACTTCCCGGGCCAATCCCAAAGAATGATAAAGCTGAGAATAGTGAAGTTACCAATGGTGTCAGGGAAAGCCTCAGAGTGAAATCCAACAAGGTGGCTGCCATTCCCTGCAGACCTTGGGTGGCCCTGATCCTCACTGAGCCAGAGATAGTCAAAGCTGGAGGCAATCTCAGAGACCACCTAATTCCACTCATGTCACATGTGGGGCAGCTGAGGCCAAGATTTAATGTGATTTGCCAATGGTCCCCAAGCTAGTTACAAGGAGTGTTGTGGCTTCGATCCAGTTCTCAAACCCCAGTACAGTTCTCTTCCTGTGATCACTCTTTGCCCACTGGACTCTGCTCAGTGTTGGACTGTCCTGTTTCAGGTGCCACACTTGTGTTGTCCTATTCTCCCAGACCTGAGCCTGCCACTATGGATGGACTACCTGGGATCAGGAGTGATGACTCAGCACTCAAGAGTGGGGCTAAGCAGTTCAGGGATGGGCTCAGATAATTCTGTCCATTGGCCCTCCAGTGGAATCCCACTTCACACCCACTTCACACCGAATCTTGGAGGGATTGAGGGGTGACATAAACTGCAGGTCTCAAAAGCTTGCAAAGTAATTCCATAAAATGGACATTTGAGATTAAGAAAGACATTCCAGCTTTTACTGAATCATTTCTAAGTGCCCTAACCAGAGGAAGGGTTGCAGAAAAAAAGAGCAGAGGATTGAACTCCAGACTCTAATGTCCTTGAAATGAACATTACCTAGCGCCACACCTGGCACCTAGCATCTGCTCAATATATCAGTGCATTTTGAATGATCAGGGAAGATAATCAGTTTTATACATGAATTTGTCTTCTCCTAGGCATATCACCTCATTCACTTAACAAACTGTATGAGATTTGGGAAGACGTCACAAAAACAAGACTAAATATAAAACCAGATGCTGCGCATGTGGGGAAGGCTACGCTAGCCCTTCAGTGAGGTTTATTTGTGGCCTGTAGGTCCTGCCTCATCTGACCCTGATGTCCTGAGACTCATCTGGAGCCATTTCTCCTCATTCTCTGTGTTCCTGCCTGGATTGCATATACTGTTCCATCTAGCCCAGACCTTTCCTACTCTCCCTTCTACCAGCTTGTCTTTGAGGCTTCAATTTCAATGTCACCTTCTCCAGAAAGTCCTTGGTAGAACCCCATCTAGACTAGTTCTCCCATTACTGTCTACAGTACAGTACAAAGAGCTACAGCTCTTTTTTGGACCCAGGTCCTCACCCATCTGTGTCCACATCCTGCTATGCCTACAAAGTGATATGAAAGAGGAGCAAATGGGCTTGGGCATGTGAGTGCTTTGGACAACAGAATGACTTGCAGGTGTGCCAGACTGAAGCCTTGGTTTCAGAGGCCTTGCACATTTAAGCTCGTTTTCTTATATTTCTCCTGTTTCCCTGAGAAGAGCAAACCTAGGCAGGGTTTCCTCAATTCAGTACCCAGCAAAGCCCTCAGCCAACCCACAGATGCATGAGCAAGCCAGGTGAAATCCACTGACAACCAGCCATGTGACTTGGAGGCTAAATAAGTACATGTCATACATATGCTGCTGAAGTTGTGTAAATTTGTCACATGGCATTATTGCAATCAGAGTTACTGGATATACTAAGTTAGTCTCCCAATCCTTTCATATGTGCCTGCCACAAAGTGGGTGTTCAGAAAACATCTGATGGATGAATGAACGAGTGAGTGTAATGAATGTAGTGCTCTATTTCAAATTCAGCAGAATAAAGGGTCCCCAGAGCTCTTCTCTTCACAAGAGCATGGTCCTGCAAGGGCCACCTCTACCTAAGATGACATGAGCCACTTCCTTGGGGCAAGACTTACCTCTGACTTCTGGAGGTATATCCCTTTGCCATCTTGGGTTAAGTTTTGGAAGACATCTGTGAAAATGCAGCAGAAAAGAAGCACAGCTAATGTGTATATTGGAAACATTGTGAATTAGTTCCTCCCATGTATCTCACCTTAACCACATCCATTCGGAAAATGTGACGGAACCCAATGTCAGACTACACGTGACCACACGCAGCCACACCTATAATAAGTGAGCCACTTCAAACCTTTGCCTCTGGAATAAGGCAGGGAACAAATGAGTTTGGGTATCTGCAGCCAGGCCTCACAGGCACTTGGCTGGAGTTCCTAATAGCTTCCCTGGTCTGCTGTTTCTGGGATGGCAACTGTCTTCTCTTGTGCTTAAAATAGAGACAGGTAGGAAGTCATGGGCAGCAGAGGAAGCCCTGGCCCTCCCCCACTTCCCGCCAGCTCACCCTCCATGTTCTCTACACGCAGCATCAAGTGGACAAAGCTGACAAAGTCCATCTGGAGGCTGGGGCCGCCATAGCGGATGAGCATCAGCTGACAGACATCATCACTGAGCACGATTCCTGCATTGAGCACAGGCTCCTGCTGTGGGTGCTGGGAGCTTGCACCCAGCTCCCCTCCTGCCCAAGGCCCCTTCAATTGTCCCTCCACTTTAGGGACCTGAATCCTGATAGCATAGAAATCTTTTATAGGGTTCATTTTGAATCATTTAATTGTTTAACCAATTTATTTTATTTAATCCCTATTCCTCACCCCTGCCTATTAAGGCAATCAGCATGGGGCTCTTTTCATCAAGGATGTGATTGGCCTTCAAGGAAGGAGGCAATCTGCTAAGTGCTCAAAAGGACCTGCTCTGGAGCCTGGTAGTCCTGGATTTAAACCCCAGGCCACTAGCTTCAATCTCTTCCTTTGTGAAGTGAGGATTATAACAAAGTGGTGGTGTTGAAGATTAAATGAGAAGTTGAATGTGCAAACCGTCCATCAATGTTGGCTCCGATCACAGTGACAGTCATAAAAAATGTTTGTGTTGATTGCAGAGCTACGTCTTTGAGAGTCACACTGTGCATTCGAGTTACTTCAGCATGCCACGCATCCCCCCTCCCCTGCTTGGTGAGTGTGCACCCTGCCCGTGTGTGCCCACAGCTCCAGCTTTTCCTGTGCCTACCTGCCTCCCTCATGGCAGTCTGCAGCTGTGCCCAGCTCAGGTATCCTGACCCATTGTCTCGCTTGTAGAAAACCTCCTGCAAAGAACCAAATAAGAGGTTCAGGAAGCCAGGCATTTCCAAGCACCATGTGAGAGACCCTGTGTGCCCCTGTGTCAGCACTGCAGAGGGGCTGTTGAAGATATCTGAGGCTCTACATGCAGGGCCTGCTGCCAGGATAAGGATATGACAGAGTCCATGCCAGGATCCCACCACCTCATGTTTCCTACAGAACAAGGCTTATGAGAAAGAGAAAAGTCTTTTTCTCATGGGGTGTAGACAGCCTTGGTGTGGGTAAATGTGCTTAACATAAGCACATTATCCACACTCTAAAGTGATTCCAGTTTTCTGACTCAGGAGACAAGTGGGAGAGTTGTGAGTTGTAAGCAATGATTGGAAGAGCAAGAAGGAGCAATTTTATGAAAGACTTTAAATGCCAAGTGTGCCAAGGAGTTTGGTCTTTCTCTGAAGCCCATGGGAGTCTTAAAAAGCATTTTGAAAGAAAGCAGCATGATCAGATGTGTGTTTTGGAACTTCAGGAGACTACTGCCACAGGCTCCCTGAATTTGGAAGAGACCGATGGAAGAAATGCTCACGGATGGGAGAGAGGAGAAGGTTTGGTGAGTTGGATATAAACGGCTGCAGAGGAAAGAAGTGTCTCGTATAGCTTTGCAGAATTGCCATTTCTACACCATCTTCCAAAGAGCGGTGGTTAGACTTGTTCTTACCTGATAGAGCTTCAGCTGCTTCCACAGGTCCCTGAATTCCTGGATGCTCATAGTACCCGAGGCATTAAGCTGATGAAAGGGTTAAGGTAAAAGCTACCAGGGAGAGTTCCATCCATGCTTTGGAGGCAGTGACCCGCCCTCCACAAAGCAATTGGCAATCTGTGGATGGCCTCATTCAATATTTCATCATATCTGATCTCACCAATTGGCCTTATCTCACTGGTCAGATAGCCCAGGGCTCCCTCCATCCTTGCTAGGGAAAAGCAGAATAAGTCAGAGCACAGCAGTACTGGGAGAAGCAGTGGTGGTGGAGGTGATGATAGTGATGACCACAGCTAGCATTAAGTGAGGCAGAATATTTTGACATGGCCAATTAGATGTGATTTAAATTAAAAAATAGTAACTTTTTTTCATTATTTTTTTTTTTAAAAAAAAAAGCTTATGGAAGGAGTCAGGCACAGGGTGGCTAAGGATGCCTTTTACATTTTTTAAGTTTAATGGTTGGCCTTGTAGACCATGTCCAGATACCCCTAGCATCAGAGACATTGGGTCAAAGTACCACCATACCCCATCTCTGTTTGAGCCCTCACCATGAATCTATCACTGAGTTACACACTTCACCTGTAGTAGGTGAGGTAGGCATTAACTCCCCCATGTTCTAGCTGATGAAATGAGCACTTGGAGAAGGTCTGATCTTGTTCAGGTTCATACAGCTGGTTACAGGGCTGGGACCTGCCCCATGCCTGTACCTGTACACCTAATCCTGCACTGTCTCTGAGTTTCTGCAGACTGTTTTTGTTTTTACAACCTCCCTTAGGCTACCTATTCAATATGTCTCTCCATAGTATGGATGATCAAACTTTAATTACAATTATCCACTTAGAAAGGCAGTGCGTTTGCTAGAAATATTGCAGGGTTGAGAAACAGGACGACTGAGTTCACAGCATGTTGTTTAACTTCCTGGAGCCCTGGTTTCCTGGTCTATGCATGGGTGCAGCCACCACCCAGTTGTTAAATGGAAAACATATGGCCCTAAGGCTTTGGAAAGGCTCTTGTAAACCTGGAGAGCTGTTACTATCCACCACCTTATAGCTGCCTCATCCTCATTCCCAGGAAATGAGATTATTGTGATGGATGACCGATATTGGTCACCTATTAGATGATAGCTCTGTTCCCAAATTTTATCTGTACTGTCCCATTTGCATTCCCACATTAATCCTACCAAGTAAGTTTCAACACTCTCTCCATGCTCCAGATAAGCATAATGAGGCTCAGCGAACTTGTCCAGGATCCGCAACTGGCAAGGGCTGGGGATGGGATTCAAATCCACTCTTCCTAGCTCCAGAGTGAAGCTCTCAACCAAAAGCACCCATCCACCCACAAACCTGAAAAGATACGTCCAGTAACGCCAGGATCCCCTGGCAGGCTTCCAGGCTGAAGAGGGGCTGTGTGCTCCCCAGACCTGTAAAGGAGCAAAAAGTGGTCACATGGGGGCTGGCCCCAGGTCTGCAAATCCCTTTTCTGAGCAGGAAGAGGCAGTGCTGGGTGGGCCAGCTGTAGGCTCTGATGACCACCATGTATGTGGACTGGGCAGAGTGAGAATGGAAGGTAATAGAGAGAGCATGGTGGGTGACAGTTATTCCTGCACCCATGGACCAAGTCAAATGCTATAGGGATACCTGGCATGGCTTTGCTTTGCTTACACAGAGGACCAGATGAGCATGCCTTTTGTACCTAGGGAGGGCCAGGATCTGAGAGGTCAACTTGTTCAAGCTCCCATCCAAATTGGGGGATTCTTTCCTCAGGTTTATTTCTTTTTTCTTTTTTTTTGAGATGGAGTCTCACTCTGTCACCCAGGCCGGAGTGGCATGTTCTTGGCTCACTGCCACCTCCACCTCCCAGGTTGAAGCAATTCTCCTGCCTCGGTGTCCTGAGTAGCTGGGATTACAGAAGCACACCACCACACTTGGCTAATTTTTTATATTTTTGGTAGAGACAAGGTTTCAGTATGTTGGCCAGGCTGGTCTCAGACCCCTGACCTCAAGTGATCTGCCCACCTTGGCCTCCCAAAGTGCTGGGATTACAGGTGTGAGCCACGACACCGTCTCTCCTCAGGTTTCTTGATGGATGGTCTCATCAGTTACGGGTGCTCACTTTTTCACATTGATGAAGAGCTACAGTCAGGAGAAACTTGTTCTATTAAGTCCAAAGGAACCTCCTATAATATTGGCTCACTGGCCCTAGTTTTACCTCCAGAACACCATAAAATGATATTTGTCTCTTCTTTGACTTCTGCTTTACCTTTTAAACATCTAAGTATTTCTCAAACTGCTCCTTAGATGCGATGATTTCTAAACCCTCAACATCCTTTTCTGAGCCCTACATTTTGCCAGTATCTCTTCAAAATATGGTACCAAGATTTGAAAACAGTCTTCCAGATGCAATTTGATTGAACAGAACACAGTGGACCTATCACCTCGAGTTTTCAGTCTGCATTTCCCAAATTATGTTTCAAAAGAGATTTTCTGCAGACAAAGAGTTCTGTGGTCAAAGAAAGGTGGGATACTTTGCATCTATTAATGCTTTCCTTCATTCACCATACACTTTACTGTGTGTGAGGTACCGAAGACCCAAGTACAACTGACCACGGAAACTAACCCCTTTATTTCATGGAGCACTTACTAAGCCTCTTGGTTTCCAGTGTTTCCTGGAACACAACCTTAAAAACACACACCTAAATGTGCCCATTAAATGCAGCCTGAATGTGTACAAGCTAATTTAGCAACAACTCAAAACTGTTAGTTCATGTCAGCTAGACGTCAACTAAATTCACCAAATAGCTTTCACATAAACTGCCACGAAAATGAGGTCTCTTCTGTTAAGAACTTGTGCTACCATTTTAAAATGGTATATAACAAAATGGTTGATTATCTTCCTGACTACATTTCATCTTTTTGGCTTGGGCACAGCTTGTTGAAAACATTCTGAATTTCAATTCTGCTATCTATTATATTAATGATTTCTTCCAGCTTTGTGCCATCTGCAGCTCCAATAAGCCTATATTCCATGTCTTCTTCCAAGACATTAATAAAAATTCGGGAAATGAACAGGACCAATAGCAGACAGAATCTAAGAACTCGTATCTAAACATCTAAGCATATAGACTCTTGCCTCTAACTGGATAGAATTATCCCTCTAGTTTTATATTTGTATAACTCTTGGGAATGGTGATAAGATTTGTTGTGAATACATCTACTTTTATTGTTTTCCAACCCACATTTTATTATTTATCATGGGAGACTCACCAAATATTTTGCAAAAATCTAGTATTTCTCTGATCTATCCATCTAGAACCCTCTTATAGGACTAAATGAAAGCGATTTGTTCATAAATATTTCAGAAAACCGTTTTGTATATATGCAATCAAGAACTTTAAAAACTTTTAAATGTGTACAAGCCATTGTTTCTAGGTAATTTCCCTAGAATCAGCCTAGAATGTTTTTTCAGTGGGGAGGGAAAGTTCTAATGTTCTACAATTCCTAGAGTCTTCCCTTATGGATATTTTACTGATAACTGAATTTGGCTTTGAGAAGCTTTCTGCAAATTCGTTCAAAGCCTGAATCACACAATAGTCTGCACTGTAATTTTCCTGGGTCTGAAATCTTGGCTTCATATAAAGGAGAAGCAATCATCTAACTTCTGTAGCAAATACTCTGGTTGTTTTACTTTTTTTACTTTGAAGTTTATTTTTCTCCCTGGAGAAATCAGCCTATTTCTTTCATGTTCTTCTCCCTCCAAATATATGTATAAAATATTTTATATGGATGTTAAGCCTAATAATTGATCGCAGGCTTCATATGAAAGCATCCATGCTACCCATTTGCAATTCTTCTAGGTGGTATGCTCTCTCCTTCCAGATTTTTGTAGCTTGATCAATTTAACATGAGTTCATCAGATAGTTCCCTAGGTAGGCTAGTTAATACTTAATATTTATATCCCAGGTTGAGGAAATGGGTACAATTCTTCCACATGAAATTGATATGCTAAGAAAGAGATACTCAGTTATTTCTTTCTGACTAGCAAAATGGCAGAAATCTTCACTTTCACTGCCATATATCTCTATACCCAAAGTAAGCAAAATAATAATAATGGTGATGATTTTCAAAGCTGAATAAATTTCTCTACTGCTTTTTCAGATCACATAATCCACCCTTGTGTAAAATAGAGCCACTGGTTGAGACCAGCACCCGGTAATTCACACATCCCACCAAAGGAAAGAGAAACAAAGCCAGAGCTTAGAAAAGTTGTGTCCCCTCCGAGTACAGGATGGCTCTCAAACACTTACTTGACCAGGTCACATGGTTCAGGATGTTCTGCAGCTGAACTGCATTAATTTCTGGATACTGAATAGAAAGCAGATTGGCAAGAAAAAATAATTGTTACTGAAGGCTCATTAGATGGCAGAGGGGACATATGACTGGACATAAAATTAAACTGGGATTTTCTAAGTACTTCATGATGCTTTTTAGCTGGGTACCAAGCCCAGAGAAACCTGGCAGGGCAGGACTTTTAAGTAGGCTTCTAGAGAACAGTGATTCTCGAAGGTGCTATCCAGGTGCTTCTGAAGTTTAGCTAACAATTTGGTTTGAATTTCATTCTTAATAAAATGTCATTAGTCAAAACTCTAGATTTTAACCTTAGAGTTTACTAAAAGAAACTCTTTATATGAACATTTGACTTTAAAATATACCAATGAAATATAAGTATCAAACATTTGATGTTTTTAAAACTGATGCATATTCATAACATGCTATTTTTAATTGTTTTATATATATTGGGGTTATCTATGAGACTTCATTTGATAAAAGGATTGCAGCATCAAATGTTTGGAAACCACTGGTATGGAAGAAAACATTTATAAACAATACATGTAAGATTCTGATTTATCCTCTCCAGCTACTTTAAACAAAATTCCAGATGGGCAAGGTAGGTAAGTTGTGACTTTAAATGTCACTAACACAAGGGGCTCAGGTTCTCTGTTTTAGTGACATTGCTCCAAATATCAGACAAGATTTCCAGCATGTCTCTCACCTGCTTCCTAAGTGCCTTGTAGGTTAGGGAGAACATGGCCTCCAGAGCCCTGCACTCGTACCATTAGCCCTTGCTAGACTCAAATCTGGGTCAGTCCAAGAGAAGAAGCCACAGGGACTAAGTGTGTGCCCCAGGCTCTCCCCTTTCTTATCAGGCTCATCCCCTCTCCAGGTGACCACTAAAGGGCCCCTTCTCCCTGGGCTCCCCTCCAATGGTTCTCCCTAAAGCCCCCAGGATTTGTCATTGTCATGCTCTCCTCCCCCCCACCCCACCACCCCTGCCCCACTCCCAACTCTGACTCTCTGCTCTGCTACATCCCATTTTCTCACGGATGAAAGATTAAAGTTGCTTTCCTACAACTAATCAACACAGCTTTCAAGAACAGAGAATCACTTTACAGGAGACTTCTAGGGCAATGGCTCTACTCATTTGTCTAAAAACTTGAGGACTTTAATAGAAAGTGGCACTTGGGGGAATAGGTAGCCTTAAATCACAGTTTCTATGCAGCCTCAAGTAGATACAAACCTATGCTTTGATGAAATGATATGCTCCACTTTGTCCCCTGTTCTTCCCCACCCTCCCCCACCACACCTGTTCAACTCACCTTTTCAAAGAATTTGGTGAAGCATTCATTCTGCCCTTCATTTTGATCTTCTATCTCCTACAGGAAGAGACACATAGAAAGACATAATTATTCACCTGTATAAATGGACTTTCATGTACACCCTAATGTCTCATGGCTTCCAGGCTTCTGAAATCCATGAGCTTAACTTTGCATTGTCTTTAATTTTACACCATAGCATTTATAAACAGCCCTTGCTTCTCCAATTTTCCCTGACTTTGGGAAAGTCACAAACAGTGAAATGGACAAAAGAAACACCAGATAAAGAGAAGCAGAAGAAAGTAGAGACGTAACTCACATAGCTAGCAGTCTGGACCCTCAGTGACAAGGACTTGACCAGTGGGTAGTTCTCTACTCTTTGTTGGTGCAAAAACAGCAAAGCCCAGGGACTGTTAGGATACACCAGGTAATGTCTGCCATAAAACAGGGTCTGTAAGGATCTGCATCTCTCCTCCCTGGCTCCTTAACTTGAAAAGAGAAACCCAACATCCTGGCTTGGAAAGCAGTCCCAGCCATACGGAATTCCACCTGACTACTTACCTTTGAGATGACAACACCAGAACTGCTGCCAATTTCACTGAGAACAAACAAACAAAGAAAAAAACCCAGAGTTTCCTCTTGGGAATTTCTTGACCAATGTTCCCCCTCTCCTGGGAGCTCATCTTCCATGTTCCTTCACCGAGGCACCACAGGGGCCTGCCCAGCTCTCACACCTTACCTCCCGCTTCCCCTTAAAGAGTACATTCCAGCCCTGTGCATAGCATACCACTTGTAATTCCCTGCTCCCTCATCTAATTAGTCTTAAAAGATGAGTATGAGACTTAGTGGTCTGACATGGCAGTGGGGCCTGAGATCAAGCCAAACTACCTGTGGCCAAGACATAAAAAACAAACAAAAACAAAACAAAACAAAAAACACAAAACCTGGCAGGTAAAACAATCATAGGCAAAATAATGTGTTTGGTTGGGATATGTGCACATTAATTGAACTGTGTACACTAGTAGAATGGAAGCCTGCTAGTTTATGGCAGCCTCCCCTCATCTGAACAACCTTTACACATCTTTGAATAGTCACCTCCTCCCTGAAGCCACTCCTGCTTCCCCCAGGACCATGGGAGTTGGCTCAGATTCTCCTCTTTGAGACTCTTCTAACACCCTGTGCATATAAAATGAGTATACTGGATGCACTGGAAGATCAATAACTTGCTCATATATCTGTGTCCTTTCCAAACTTTGAACTTCTGGAAGTTCAAAGGGCAGGGGCCATGTGTGCTTTATCTTTTTCTCTATAAATGTCTAGCAAGGTGTTAGTTTGTGAGTATAAGGAGGGCGGGAAGGAAGGGGAGGGATGTCCTTCATGCAGAAAGTAACCTGGTCTCCTGCTCTTCCCATATCTCTTCTGTCTCAGCAGCAGAAACCCTGGTCTCTGCCGTTTCCAACCTTGCCCTCCTTGCCTGCCCTAGCCCGAGCGGTCCCCAACCTCTAGGAGAGGCCTTGTGTCCTTACTAAAAGATGTGCTTCCTGGAGAAGACCCTGAGGATGAACTCTGACTTCTGGTGAGCCTCCAAGGTACAGGGCACTATGAGGTATGTCCCTGGATCCAGACACAGCTCCTGACTCACTTCTTTCTCCCTGAGAAACTTATCAGGCTGGCTCAGGGGAGCGTTTCTCTGGAAAAACGTGGGGGGCAGTCTCCTCTGGCCATCATGGTACTGTGGGCAGAAGACAGAAAAATACCAGGGAAGGAAATGGCCCAGGGCTGTGGCCAGGTCTGAGGCCCTCAGCTCTGAGCCAGAACTAAGGTGGCCCTGATCTGCCAAATCCACTGTTCCACAGTGGAGGATGAAACAAGAGGGGAGGAGAGGCAAAAACCAGAGTATGTGTGTGGCGGGCTGCACCTTTGTAGAACCTATCAGGGGATACATAAACACACGTCATTTGATTTGACTTACCTTAAAAACAAAACCAGCACAAAATGATAGGAAATATGTCCTTGGGCCTGCAGTTTCCATTTTACAGTGAGGGTTCTGAGGCTTAGACAGGTTAGATCATCTGCCCAAAGTCATCAGCTAGTTACAGTCCCAGCCAGATGGGAATTCAGGACAGCGGAGCTCCATGCTCATGTTCTTTATGCTGCCTGATGCTGCCTCCATGTATATGATGTGGCACGACTGATGGTCACAGGTACAGATGGACCACCACCACCTGCCACCTACACCTCACAGCTATACACAGATAAAATTCCATGTCACTCAGGGAAAACAACCTTGTAAAGGACAAAGAGAACTGCGCAAGAGCTCAGAAGGCCTGAATCAGAGCTCGGATTCCAACATTTCTTGGGTATCTTTTTTGTTTTATCTGATTCGTATTCTCTTTCTCTCTCTGTCTCTCTGACTCCTTTGTTTCTCCATCTCTCCCTATTTTTCTCTCTTGCTTCCTCACCCCTTTGTTCTTGCTCAGGGTTGTAGAGTGCGAGGAAACCCACACCAGGATCCTCTTTCCGGTTTATACACAACTGCTAACCAAGACACCACCCATCCACATAAACAGATATTTAGCAAATTCCTCCGTACTTTGGAAATAAAATATATATCCTTATGATGTAGGCATTCTTTTATAAGACAATGAGAACTAGGAAATCATCCAATTGCCCTCTTTGCCATGAGCTACTAGGAATCTCAGAGCTAAATTGTATAATGAGCCATAGTAACCGTGCTAGGTTTAGTTTTCCTGGTAGAAGCAACTGTCTACCTAGCTCTCATCTCTTTGTCATTTTCTCTTGGCATTTAAATTTCGTAACTGATATGTGGGTTTCCTCTGTTTATACTTGTTTATTGTAGGTTGACCCAAATTCTGTTCAGAAGTAGGCATGACATCAGTAACTTTTCCTTTTTAAATTAATAGGCAAATTTGAGAGTGGGCAGTGTTGTGAGGAAAGCAACAAAAAGAGACCCAGCATAAAATGATTTCTTTATAATAGTCCTTTTACTTGATTCAATTGAACCTTAGAAAATTAAGCTTTTACTCCTGTTTTCTTTGGGAAATAAAATAATAGCTGCCTCCCTCAGAGGATGGGATTCCTTGGAACCCCTCCCAGGTGCCACAGCAACTGAAGCCAGACATGCTCTTGTCCCTCTGCCCATGCTCCTGCCACATGTCCTCAAGCCTTTGTCCCTTCTCCCTGGGGAGGTGGGCTGCATGGTCTCTGATGTCCCATATGTTTTAAGTCCATCTTACTTTGGGTTTCATGACCCAGTCAAGATTGTAATTGATCGTCTTTCCTATGCTGTGATGGCCTTCAATATTAGCCCTAGGTATTCGTGTAGGAATTTAATAAATTTTACAATTTATTGGTTTCATGCTAGGCTCTGAGACCTCCCTATAGATGCATGAGGATCTTTTGGGGGTCTTTGAATAAAAAGATTAGCAGATGCGCTTTACTTTCACATAGGCACAGGAAGTTGGCAGACATTCTCATCATCAGACATTATCATAGCTTCTTACGCAGTATAAGCCTGCTGCAGTCTAACTGAAGCCCATGGAGGCTTGGCCACATGTGATATCACCCCAAACTAGGGCCACCTGGTTAAGGGCAGAACTCACCATGTTCATCTGGAAAAAAAAAAAAGAGAGAGAGATCTCATTAGGCAGGGAATCTGGCTCTTTCATAGGCTAAAACCTGAAGAGAAGCTGATATGCAAGGCTCCACCCAGAAGCCCTGTCCCCTCCCACAAGACCTGCAGTTCTATCAGTGACATTTTAATCCATCATCAGAAATTCTGGAAAAGCGGAAGGGAAAGAATGCTTGGCTTCTGGGGAGAGGAAAAGGAAGCCAGTATTGATTGTACTAACTACCAGGCACAATGACAAGCACTACCACAGAATCCTCTTTTATTCCAGCTTTTGCCTAAATATCATTGTCCCCATTTTACAGATGAAGAAACTGATGGCCTAGTGCAAGAAGGTGACTCATTCTAAATCACATGTTCCTAAAAGATAGCGCCTGTCTTTGAAAACCCAGGTCTGTGAACAGAGACAGATGGTAAAGAGGACAAGGACCAGGAAGACATGGTCACTGCTGGCAACCCCATGCTTGGTCACATGCCCTGTGGTTCAGAGGTCCACCTACCCTATAGAGGTAGAAGCCGATGGCGAGGTAAGGCTTCTGGTTGCGGTGCCTGTGCCTGGGCTTCTGGAGCAGGGACACCAGCACGCTGCAGGGCCTCAGGGATCTCCTGCCCTCTTCGGGCCTCCAGACAGACAGCAGGAACTGTGGGTTCTTCCAAAATGTGTCTGGGGCAGAACACAGCAAGGTGAGAATGGATCCTGTATCCCCAAGCATCCTGCTCACCAAACTACTAAGAGGTGAACAGTCTGAGGACAGCTCTGCCAGGATTGACACCCTGAGTCCCATCAGGACAGAGTCGGGGTCCCTTCAACCTTGGCTGTATGCCCTCCCTCCTTGCTCTTCCACCTGTAGGCTTCTCTAGACACACTGAACTGGAGTTGTTCCCACCACTGCAACCTCTTTGTCTCGCTCAGTGCCTGGCCCAGGTATAAAATACATCATCAGGATATGTATTTTATTTACTCCGTAAGCATGTGCTACGTGAATAAACAACTGTCTTAACTCTCAGGGGAGGTGACCATGATCTTAGGGACCTTTGCATTTACTGGAGGCAAAAACCTTAGCTTAAGTTCGGCTTCAGACTTTGGGGGAAATACTGTCAAAAGGGGGACTCCAGAGCTAAGGCCACCCTGGCCCATCGGGGTCATACCCCACAGGCCTTGCCTTCAAAGGGGATGGCTCACTATCTCCAAAGTGGAGGAAGGGACACAGCCACCAAATCTGTCCCATCTTGCGAGTTCAGACAAGTTTGTCTCCCCTGCCTAGCGAGCCTGGGAAGCCCAGGGTTTGTGTTCCTCCCAAGCTCCAGGTGGGCAGGACCTGATGCAATTTCCATTTCAATCCTGCCCAGTTAATGGGTGGTTACCTCAGTGTTTTCAGTGGCCTTCTCTAAAACTAAAGAAAGATTCTCCCTTGATCCTGCTTTTCCCATGCCTGTGTGCCTATGACCCCCGGTGGTCACTAGGACAGGGCAACCCTCTGGGAAGATACAGCCCCACAGGCTGACGGCTTGACTGACAGGACTCTGTTATGGTGTACATTGGTACCACAGGGGCCCCGTCCTCCCTGTGGTCATAGCCCAGGGCCCCAGCACATAGTGAGACAAGCCAAGCCTCCTTTCCCCTTGGCTAATGCAGAATTCGTGCTGCACTCCCATGTGGGTGCAGTCACTCTCATACCCCCGCTCACAACGTCACCCCAAGAGCCCTGCTCCTGCGCATGCACTCACCCTGCAGCAACTGCCTCCGGCCACCAGCTGTGCTCCCCTTCTCCCATCTCCCCTCCCGCATGGTGTACGTCCACTTCCGGGCCGCCTCCTGGGTCAACAGGCCTGGGGTCAGTTTACAGATGACCAGGAGCACAAAATGTTCTTTAAAGTCCTGCAGTGTCATCCTGTGGAGAGGAAAAAGGAACAGCACAAAGAGATGGACCAGATAATGCCTAGTCATCAGGACCGATGGGGAGGGTGAGACAAAGCAGTGGGCATCTCAGCCCTCTCATGGACAAAGACACCAGCTCTTGTGCAGAGCTGAGGTGGCCATCAGTACATGAGCTGGGGCTGGCTAGATCCCTGTGAGGGTCCATTGTGGGGAGCTGGAGCTGCTGAGAAGCCCCACCCTCTGGCTGGAAGCAGCTGGCCACATGGCTGATGGGGGGAGATGTTCCTGTTTCTGGAATCATGGTGACAGCAGCTGAATTAGTGCATAGCTAACTAGTCATTTGTTTTATCTGTAAACGTTCAGTAAGAATTGCATATCAGTTCTTAATCATTAATTAATGAAGATATTTGCCCCTACTTGCCAACTCATGGCCTGTGACATTCTGTTTAAACTGGCTCAGTTTACTTAACCAAAAAGTGGAAAAAACAGGAATTTGCAGGGCTTCGGTTCAGTGAAAGAGCTTCCAAAGGGAGAGGGCTGCAGCAGGCTGAACTGGATGGTTAATGGGAGGAGTCCTTGGAACAAGGGTTGACATTAACAGTAACAGTGGCAAACAAAAGCCAAGGGGAACAGACTGGGGCCCCTGTCAAACCCTAGAAGCAGCATCAGCTCAGAATGTCTTGATGGCCTTTCAAAAAATGAGGTGACTGCATGTTCTCACTCATAAGTGAGAGTTGAACAATGGGAACACATGGACACAGGGAGGGGAACATCACATTCCAGGGCCTGCCAGGGAGTGGGGGTATGGGGGAGGTATAGCATTAGGAAAAATACCTAATGTAGATGACAGGGTGATGGATGCAGCCAACCACCATGGCATGTGTATACCTACGTAACAAACCTGCATGTTCTGCACATGTACCCCAGAACTTAGAGTACGATTTTTAAAAATGAGGTGAGTAGCTCCGGAGTGGAAGTGTTACTCTGCTCTGGTGGGCCCTGGTCGGTGGGGCCTACCCTATGGCAAGACTTTCCAGTCTCTTCCTACCTCAAGGCCTTTTCAGGACAAAAAAGGCAAAACCTTTTTTGAATATATTGAGCAAGAGAGCAGAGGGGAAGCCAGAGAGGAGGAAACAGCCTGGCGGAGCCCTCCCTGAGCTCCACGCTAGTGGCCTCTACTCTCATCACAGAGACCGACCATATATTTATAGGGGCTGTTTGTCCTGCTAGACCGTGAGTGCCTAATGGGATGGTGCCTTATTGATCTCTGTACATGAGGTTCCTGGCACCCATCCAATAAACGTCTGCTGGATGGGTTTTCAAATGTAGGCCAGGATATTTGTCTAAGTCCCCAAGTCCAATACCAGAATTCTCCATCATTGTCTTTCCTCAGAAGCAGAATCTTCTCCTTGGGGCTCAGCAGCTCCCATTTACTTGAACTGAAAATAGAAAAGGGAATGAAAAGCTTGTGGGGGGCATGCTAGAAACTCTTTAGTAAAGGCTCTGTAGTGTCATTATTCATTATTATTTTCATGCTACTTCAGACAACTGAATTTCCCATTCTATATTACACAGTAGCATGTAGCTTTCATTGATAGCTCACTATAAGCTAAGCACTGGGCTAGGTTCTTGACATACATTATTTCATTCAAGGCTAACAACAACGTCGTTGTTCTCATTTTAGAGGTTAGATAACTGAGTTAAGAGAGATTGAGTCACTTGCTGAAGTCATACATCTATTAAATGTCAGAGCTAACATTTGAACCTGCATCTTTTCAAAGGCCATGATTTGAGCTTCTACTACTGGCCATGAAGGAGTAAGACTGTCCTGACAGCCTTCTACCATCAAGAAGTAAAAATGTGACAAAAACAGAAGAAGCTGTTTTCAGATACTGGACAGCAGGCAACATGGGTCTGTGATCCCAGGAGGTTGGAAACAAATGAAGTGAGCCCTCGCATCACCTAGGCTTTCTTCCTGAAGGTAATTTCCTGGTCACTGCTACAGGGAAAGGGACTCAAAAAAGAACATACAGGTCTGGCTGAGTGAAGGAGACAGAATCTGGAATTCGGGGAGATGAAGACAACCAGAATTTGCTGGGCAAAGCACCTGAGAGGAGGGGGCTCATAAAAAAAGAGTTCCAGGAACTTCAGAGGGGCTCCCTTGCATCTTTGGCTGAGATTTAGTCTGTGCTTTCTTAAAGTGAAACTCCCCAAGACTGGACTGTAAGCGGGACACAGTGCTGGGAATCTCATGCATTCCCACTAGACAGAGTTAAAAGACTTTATTTATTTATTTACTTATTTTTGAGACAGAGTCTAACTCTGCCATGTAGGCTAGAGTACAGTGGTGTGATCCCAGCTCACTGCAACCTCTGCCTCCCAGGTTCAAGCAATTCTCCTGCCTCAGCCTCCCAAACAGTTGGGATTACAGGCATATGCCGCCACATCTGGCTAATTTCTGTATTATTGGCACAGATGCGGTTGCACTATGTTGGTCAGGCTGGTCTTGAACTCCTGACCTCAAATGATCTGCCCTCCTCTGCCTCCCAAAGTGCTGGGATTACAGTTGTGAGCCGCTGTGCCCAGCCAAAAGACTTTGTTGAATATATGGAATCTTTACTAGAGATCCCAGAGGGTTTACAATTTAGTAGTAGAATCAAATTATCCCTGATATAAAGTTTGTCTTGACTCCCTAAAAGTGCTTAAAAATCTTCAAAGTATCAAAATCCCTAAGCAATGTAACTACTTACTTTAAAAAAGGTCCGACACTCTTTAAAGAAATACAATAAAATTCAGCACTCTGAAACTAATATTTACAATGTCCAGCATGCAATAAGAAGTTATTAGCCATATGAGGAAGCAGAAAATATGATCCGTGACCAGGAATAAAAAAACAGTCCATAGAAACTGACATAGACATGAGAGAGATGGTGGAATTAGCAGATAAGGACATTAAAACAGCTGTTATAAAAATGCCCCATATTCTCAAAGATGTAAAGAGAAACATGGACATAATGAGGGGGAAATGGAAGATAATCTCAAGTGGAATTTCTAGAATTGAAAATATAATATTTAAAATGAAAAATATACTGAATGGGATTAACAGCAGATTGAACACTGTAAAATAAAAGCTCACCATTTTAATATTCACTATACCTCTGGATCCAATAAATTAAGAAGCTTGCCTAAACTAAGATCACACAGCTAAGAAGTAACAACAGTGTAATTTTACCCATCATCTATCTCTAATGTTAGTGCTTGTTCCCCTGTGAAAGAAACCGCCACCAGCAACATGATGCTAGATTTCTGTAACACTTTAAAATTTATGTATTTCTTGGGATGACGTTTTCCCACATAGACCCAGCTCCTCTAACAACTCTGTTTGCTAATGTGTAACAAATATAATGTAGCACATTCCATCAGGAGGAAAATTCAACTTGTTTGTCTAAGCCTTCACTTTTTTCACTATAAAAATGATTATGTGATAATGTGTATATGGACATGCTTGTACACTCAAAAGACATGTACAGGATTAAGTACTATAAATCTTCATAATGACAGAAGGAAGGACTTTAGGACTTGACCCCCCTTTCTACCTGTGCCCTGCAGCCAGTGCCTAGCCTGCAAAACCCACATTTCTTTAGGGCTACCATTAAGCAGAAACAACCTAAATGCCGGCATCGAATCAGAATGCCCAGAGGCTACTCTATGTAGTCAGAGTGTAGAGTCCAATCCAAATGTGTCTACTTTGACTCAGCAAACCCAGGAGTTTACTGAACCATGCCAGGGAAAGACACCGGACTCAGGCACCAAAGACCTTGGTTGAATCACACTGTATGACCTTAGGCAATTCAATTAATCTAAGTTTCTCCATTAGTAAAATGGGGGTAAAACTATATACTTGGTAATAGCGTTGTTTGGGGGATTAAATGAGATAATAAAAATTCAAAGGGTTTAGCACAGTGCTGGCAAGCCCGCAAATAAACATTAGCTTTAATTATTATAATGAAAGAGAAAGCAGTCTATATACCATAAAGCATCATATAAATGTGAGGGATTGAGCATCCCAGTCTGAAAGCTTCCTGATCCAGCCTAAGACCAAAGGAAGCACATATTTGAATTTGTGTGCAAATGGCAGCCTCCTTTGCCTACACCTACCCATTCTCGCCCCTCCAAGATGTCCCCAAAGTTCACCTGTCACTCCAGTCTCCTTTCCATTCCACTTTTCCCCAGGGGTTCCGTAGCTTGACTAGATACTCAGGTCTATGTTTGCAGGTCACCTGCATAAAACGAGAGGCAGTTTAGGTGGCTGGGCTGAGTGCAAGCATTCCAGAGATCTGAGTGAGACTCGGGCCTGCAGCTGAGCACTTGCAATGGAAAATCACAGGTCCAGAGAGAGCTGATAAAGGAGAAAGTGGCTCTGCTTCTTGTACTTACAAGCTGTGAGACCTAGGGCAAATTGCCTAACCTCTCTGTGTCTCCGTTTCCTGATCTGTGGAATAAGGTCTATAGTCATACGTATGGCAGTGGATATAATCATACCTGTGACCCTCCCCAAAGGGGATACATACACTCTGAACCTGTGAACACGACCCTATTTGGAAAAAGGATCTTTGCAAATGTAATTAAATTAAGGACTTGGAGATGAGATAATTATGGATTATCATGGGCTCTAAATTCAAAGACAAGTGTCAGAAGAGAAGGGGAGAAGACACAGAGAAGGCCACGTGTAGACGAAGGCAGAGACTGAGATATGTAGCCCAAGCCAAGGAACACCTGGAGCCACCAAAAGGTGGAGGAGGCAAGCAGGGACTCTTCCCTAGAGCCTTCAGAGGGAGCATGCCCACCCACAGCTTGATTTCAGATTTCAGGCCTTCGGAACTGAGAAAATTAATTTCTGTTGTTTTTAAGCACCCCCTAGCACCACCAGTTTATGGTAATTTGTTGTGCCAACCCTAGGAAACCCATAGACCTTGTGAAAAGAAAGTAAATCTTGGAACACCCCCCACCACCACCACCACCAATCACTAATCTAAAGGGAAAAGTCAAGCTGGGAACTGCTTAGGGCAAACCTGCCTCTCATTCTATTCAAAGGCACCCCTCTGCTCACTGAGATAAATCCGTATGTGATTGCCTCTTTTGGAGAGGCTAATCAGAAACTCAAAAGAATGCAACCACGTGTCTCTTATCTACCTGTGACCTGGAATCCCCCTCCCTGCTTCGAGTTGTCTTGCCTTTCCAGAGGAAATCAAATGTTCATCTTACATATGTTGATTGATGTCTCATGTCTCCTACAATGCATATAACCAAGCTGTGCTCCAACCACCTTGGGCACATATGGTCAGGACCTCCTGAGGCTGAGTCCCAGGTGCACATCTCAACCTTTGCTAAATAAGCTCTCTACATTAACTGAGACCTGTCTCAGATATTTGGAGTTCACAGCCTATTCAGGACAGTGCTGTGAGGATGAAATGAGTCCACATGTGTAAGGCAGTTAAAACAGTATTTAGCACATAGTAAGTGCTATGTAAATTTTGTTAATAGATATGGAAACCAATTAAAAGCTCTAGGCACACACGCCAACATAGTTATTGGAGATCTAGAAGGAAGACGTTAAGTGTGAATTGAGTCCAAGAAATGTGAAACAGAGTTAAAGAAAATTGGAGGACTTGGGAGGAGTCGGGCTCTCTTGAGAATATCAGAGGTTCTTTAACTTAAACCTGCTGACTTCTTATCTCTATGCTTTACTTACACTGCTCCCTCCACCAGAATGCTCTTCTCACCCTGCACAAATCCACCCGTTTCAGGGGCCAACTAAATGTCACCTCCGCTGTTAAAAGACTTTTCTGACTTCTCCCTAACCCAACTCAGTGGAGGTCTTTTCTCCCACCCATGAATTCCTAAAGCCTTTTATCTATGCTTTCCTTTCTGTTTCAACTTTGCTTCCTCCTCATTTTCAGATATGGTTTGTGACCATACCTGACTGTCAGCCCTTTGTAGGCAGGTCCTGTCTGGTGTATCTTGCTCTAAATGCCTAGTAGAACTCAAAAGATGGATAGTAATGGAAACTGTCATATGGAGACTGACATAAAGAAGTGTGTGAGAGAGTAGAAATTTGGGAGGGAAGAACCAGATAAAATGGTTGTTCTTGGCAGCCCAGAGTGAAGTAAAGTTCAAGGAAGGGTTGTGAGATACAGCAGGTGGGAGGATGGTTGGCTGAGGGCTGCCCCAGGGGATGAGGTTGGGATGGTGCATTGGCAGTGGCAAAGGCTGGACCCACCACTTTACCCCAGGAAATAGGTGCAGAGGCACAGGGACCCACCAAAGACTTTACCCACTCCCCAGGGGGTGCAGAAACTAAATCTACCAAGATGAGCTAGGGCCCAGAGAGGGAAGGGCAAGGCTGAGAGGGAAACCAAGGGGCTGACCTCAACCCACCTTCCTGATTCCTGTGAGAGTATATGCATGGCCATCCACCAGCCCGTTCTCCAGAACCTTCTCCTTCTGCAGAGACAAGAGAGGTCCTGATCAGTCTTCTGCTATCTGCGGCTTATTCTTTGAGTCATGGGAGGGCTGCTTGGCTGGAGCAGGGGTTTATGGAGAGAAATGTGGGAGAGAATCATGGTACGGACACTGCAGTTTTCAAAGCTTTTTGGTATCCATAGTCTAATTCCACCCTCTCAATAAGTGATCCATTCTGCAGTGGTCATGTCATACCCTCCATTTTACAGACGACAATCTCCATTTAGAGTTGCGTGATCAATGTGTGAGGTGACATGCTTGGCCATCAGTGAAGGAAGGGCTGACCTGAGGGCTTCCTACCCATGTTCCATGGTTTTGGCTGTTATCAAATAGGATGGAGAAAGTGCCTTGCGTGTAGCTGGCATTTAATAATTGTTAGCTTCCTGCTCTGCGCATCGTCTTCTTTTTCCGACTGCCTTGCCTGCCCTAATGCCTCAGTACTGCTACTCTGTATTTTTTTTGTTTTGTGTATGTGTGTGTGTGTGTGTGTTTTAAACACTCTCATTCTTGTTGCCCAGGCTAGAGTGCAATGGTACAATCTTGGCTCATTGCAACCTCCGCCTCCCAGGTTTTAGTGATTCTCCTACCTCAGCTTCCCAAAGAGCTGGGATTACAGGTGACCACCAGTATGCCCAGCTAATTTTTGTATTTTTAGTAGAGACAGGGTTTCACCATATTGGCCAGGCTGGTCTCAAATTCCTGGTCTCAAGTGATTTGCCTGCCTCGGCCTCCCAAAGTGCTGGGATTACAGGTGTGAGCCACCACACCCAGCCTTGCTGCTCTGGTTTGAGCACCAGGACCTCAGCAATAGGAGCTGGGTGGACGTCGTGAGCCCACACCCAGGGACAGCAGTGATGGTAGATGGAGAGCATGGGTGCAGAAGAGGTTTTTCTGCCAATGCCAGCCCAGTCTCACCCCTGAGTGGGTCTGGCAGCCAATGAGGGTTCTGTGGTAGGTGGCTTTGGTGAGTAGGTCCCAGAGGTTGCCATGGGCTTCTGCCAGGTTGATGGTCATTGTCACCCCTCCAGTGAAGTCTACAAGGGCTTCAGACACCTGTCCAAACTGCAAGTCTTCATAGGAACCAGAGAGCCTGCCCAGGGAAGAAATAAACATGAGAGGAAGAGTATAGTGAGTGTTTATAATTTTATGTGGCCTTGGCATCCACTTTTAAATAGGAGTTTAATATTCTCATACCAAAAGCAGGGTGCAGGCAATGCTGACACAGTTTCCAATCCCACGCCCATCCTGAATGGCTCCGTCTGGTGGTCATAGGTAAAACTTAGAGGCATCTCTCCTGCCTAGAAGACTGGGAGCCTCTCTTTCCCACCACTTCCTTTAAATGGACAATTCAGATGTTTGTCTGAGATCTTAAAGTGACTGCCTGTCAATCACAGCAAGATCTCCTAGAACTAGGGTCTGCTTGCTTTGAATCCATCAGTTAAATCTGCTTGAGGGAAACCCATTAGGACAACACCCTGGGCTCAAGAAAAGTTATGGGTCCACTACGGGTCTGTTTTCTCTCTTTCTGCCTGGGCTCCCTGACCTCCATGTGCAAGTGTGCGTGTGTGTGCAAGTGTGTATATGTGTGTGTTTGTGCATGTGTGTGTGTGTGAGTGTGTGTGTGTGTGTGCGCCCTCCATACATGCCAGTACCCTCTAGGGTCTGTAGGTATGAAAAACTCTTGAATTTTCATATTGTGGCTGTATCATTGAAGCTGCGCCCACAATCCGGTCCCTGATGTTCAGGTTCAGACCACCCCACAGGGACCCAAGCAGGTGGATCCCCTGCTGCTGCTCCTTCATCCAGGCCTCTCAGCTGCTGGGGACAGCAGTGATTAGCAAGGCTGAGAAAGTTTCATTCAAAACAAAGGAAGGGGCATTTAAACTGTAGATTAGATTGTCCGAATGAGCAGTGAAGCCTTTGCTTAGGTATTCTTTGGGTGTATGTTGCTACTTCTTCCTTCCACCCCAGGAGCAAAGGAGAGAATATACACTCAGAGTTTCGATTCTCCTTAATTCCATCCATTAGAGAAAGGCAAAACTCTTGAATGCAGGCTTTGATGAGGTGACCCATACACAAAAGACTCTGAATACATTGTCACTTCTGTGTCCGCTGAGACATGCCTCAGGATGTCATTTCATAAACTTTACCTGACTCCACTCTGCTCCCTCAACATTGAGAGAGAGAAAAAGAAGCGATGTAAAGGGGATATTTCTGCCGGTTTCTTACTTGGCATAGGCTTTTTCCAGAAGCGCGCCCCAGAACAAGTTCTTGTAGGTGGAGGAGACAAAGACCAGCTGTCCAGCCTCATTCACAGGCAGACGGTCATCGATCACCACAGGAACCCAGTTCCCATAGTGCCAGAACTGGAGGGAGAGAGTGGCCCCTGGTGAATGAGGACTCCTGCAGATGGTGGTGAGCCCAGAAGGTGAAGACATGGTCCTCCAGAAACCCTCTTTCCTATGGTTTCCTCCATCCTTAGGCCCTGGAAAGACACTCACCCAGAACTGGAAGATGCCAGCATACTTCTCAGTGAAACTCTGATTCAGGGGAACAACCCGGCTCAGGATGTCCTGTTGCAAGCTCAGAGCTTGCAAAGCAGCCAAGAACCAGCAGTCTCCTAAGTCAGACAGCACACAGCATCTGCATGAATCTATCAAGGACTTCATACCTGCAGGAAATGCCTGGTCCCAGTGGCTACCCTCTCTGGGCTAGCAGCCTAGTTTAGGAGAAGAGAAGTATATACTGGGCAGGCAGATGATGAGTCAGCAGAGCGGGGCACTGGGAGCACTGGCTGAAATCCAACTTGACTCCAAAATCAGAGCTATGGTCCTGGACCAGCTTTTAGATTCCTGAATGCCCTATCCTCAGGAATTTGGACCTGAACATCATCCCCCTTTTCCAAATCTTGCCTCTGAAGCTGATTTATGTTCTTCTGAGAAAGCCTCAACCCTTCGGGACCCCATTTCCCTGTCTATGATATGGATATCACTGGACTTGGGCCTTCCCTGACGACCAATTTACTATTTTTAAAAAGTAGAGTTGAGGATAGGTCTGCTTTGATCCTGTTCTGGGAGGCTAAAGGCTGCTATCTCAAGAAGGCCCCACTGTGGGAGCTTAAATAGAGTGAGCGCATTTTCCAAACTTAAAATTTAGACCTGTCAACTGGTAATGAGGATGATGTGAGGACTTAGGCAGGATATGGCATTCCCACGCATCCTCAGAGGACCAGCTTTTCTAAACTTCACAGCAAAGAACAGAGCCTGTCCAGGTGGTGTTCAGAGTTTGCCAATGAATAACCATTTCTGGGGCTCTCTCCAGCGGTGATCACTGGATTCTCTTCTTTATCATCCACTCTGTCTTGGCCAGGCCTGGCCAGCAGGCAGCCTGGTGTGTGGTCTCTGGGGGCTGTGCAAACTTACCTACAATACCCTGGCACAGATCCAGCCTTTTAGCCTTGCCAGAATAAAACTGGGGATTGCTGTGCAGCTCCTAGGGGAAACAAATAGAACTGTCATTCTGACCTAGACCAACAAAGCTCCTGGAGCTACAAGGACCATGTTTTCCCATACCCCAAAACTAGACTTAGGGGGACACATACAGAATATATGTGAAATCAGTGCTATCCCACAAGATCTGGGATACGCAATTCTGTCCTTTGTATTTCTCATTCCTTCTCATAGCTCGTATAAGTCAGAGCCCTGGAGGACTCTGTGTAGATACTGAGGGATTCTCAGTTTTCCTAGAGGTCTTCTCTTTCTCCTTTTTCTCCCTGATTCCTCCTTCCTATTCCTGACCACTATGATGGTCTCTTCGGCTTTTCCTGCTGAGATGCAGCCTGGAGTGGGGTGGTAAGGGGGTGGCCTCTCCTCCATGGCAAGATTTAAATCCTTCAGTCTTTGCGTGGACACAGTCTCCCCAAGAGTCAGTTATAGAACAGAGTCTCTGTGTCAGCAGTTCCCAGGATTTCCATGTAGCGTAGGAGGCTCACTGCATAATTTTACACACAGTAGGGACTTCATAAGTCTGGGGCTGAAGGTATCAATGGTGATGCCTGAGTGGGGAAGAGTGAAGGAAAGTGTCTGTGGCATAGGCTTACACAGGCTGTTTGCTAGCCGTGTTCCTGAAACCCTGTATGTAAATCAAGCTTCAGGGAGATGGATTACATTCGAACACATTAAGAAGTTGCTTTTTAAAGGAAGTGATGTATTTTATAAAGTGAAGAATACTTCTGTAAAGTGATTAATAGCTTCTTAATTTACATGTTTCATGAGCCTGCTTTGGGGGGAGGAGGTTGGAGATATGTTAAAATGTATCTCTCTGGCAGATGGTATTGGCTGTGACTCAGGAAGCCTTGCCATCTCAGATGAAGCTAAACAGTACCTTGATGTATTTTTGGCTCTAGTTGCTCTGCATATTTCTGGGCAGGGCTGAGGGAGAGCTACATCTTACACCACTCTCAAAATCACCCCTGGTTTTCTCCATCTGGAAAGTGAGAATGTGGGAACGTACCCAGTTCCCTTCTTAGCGAGATCAATGACAGTAAGACCTGGTGTGATATTGTGAAATATATATTTGGTCTCCATTTGCTCAGTTCTCTGACATTCAGCTCCTAAAGCCTCAGCAACCTCTAGAGTGATAAGAGTGTCCTTTGTATGCTAATGATCGACCGGTGGCTGGTGTTCCCTGGATAGCTTCAGGACAGGGTCTGGCCATTGAAAAGACCAAGGCAAGGATTAGAAAGTTGGGACATTTAGCCCTACCCCCTGGCCTCTGGGGAGGTGGGGGAATCTGAAGGTTGAGTTGATCACCAAATGCCAATGGTGTAATCAATCACGCCTAGGTAATAAATCTTCCATGAGAACCCAAAGGACAAGGTGTAGGGAGCTCTGGATATCTGAACACACGGAGGTCCCTGGAAGGTGGCATACCCAAGGAGGGCATAGGAGCTCCACACCCCTTCCCCATGCCCTGCCTTATGCTTCTCTTCTACCTGGCTGTCATCTGCAACCTTTGTAATGCCCTTTATAATAAATTATTAAATGTAAGTGAAGCATTTCCCTGAGTCCTGTGAGCCTCTCTAGCAAATTAATCAAGCCCACGGAGAGGATCGTGGCAGCCGTGATTTATGGCCAGTCATGAGAAGTACAGGTCACAACCTGGGACTTGTGATTGGCATCTGAAGTGGAGGCAGTCTTGTGGGATGTGCACTCAACCTGTGAGATCTGACACTGTCTCTAGGTAGACAATGTCAGAATTAAATTTCATTACAGAATACCCACATGGTGTCCACTAGAGAATTTCTTGGCATGTGGGGAAAGCCTCCCACACATCTGGTGTTAGAAGAGTATGTTGTGTTGAGTGGAGAGTAGAGAGCAGGAAAAAGCCCTTTTTTCCTCCCATATATCTTATATATCCGAACGCCCTAAACCCTGGGGCAGGAGGGTCTGCCTCACCGGGGGCCTCTTCCACTGTAGGCGGGGTGGCAGCTTCTGCAGCAAGGACCTGCTGCCGATGGAGCTCAGGGTGGCCGGGAAGCTAGTGTCTTCAAAGAGGCAGCCATTTCTCAGGCACTCTGACAGTAGGGCCTCGAAGTCCTGATCGGGAAGCTGTGGAGAGGCCTCTCTAGAGTCCCTTGGACCCGGCTTCCATCTGCATCGGAAAGGTGACCACAGAGACATGGCAGGCAGTGGGTACAGTCCTGTGAGTCTTCCCGAGGAGTCTCTGCTATACCTGAAATGGAGAGAGGACAGTCAGTTTCCTCACTACCTGCTTGTGCTTTGCCACTGCCACAGAGAGGAGGGGAAGGATGGAGAGAATGGGAGAGGAGAAATCAGCGGGTGAGAAAGAGACAGAAGCAGGTGGTTCGATTTTGTCCCAGACAGTGAGGGTCCTTGAGCACTTGCTCAAGTGCATGAGGACCTGGTGGGGGATCAGGGATCCTGTGGCAAAAGCCTGCAGAAGGGAGAGGTCTCTCAAGCCTCAGGGCTGGGTCCCGGGTCCCTGACTGCGCCAATGTCACAGGGGTCGCTTCTGCTTAGTGGGGAGGCAGGAAAGAGAAGCAGGTAGCCGGAGCTCAGTCGCCTGAGCTGGAGGGTCCTGTGCGTGCCAAGGTAGTGGGGAGCAGTGGCTGCCTGCTCAGGCCTCCACCAGGGCCTGCCCACTCCTGCCTCCTAGCTACAGACACACAGAACTCCTCTTGCTTCAATGTCCTTCTTATTCTTTTCTACAAAACTTCCTTCTACATTATCTTTATTTTATTTTTATTTTTACTTTTTTGAGACAGAGTCTCATTCTGTTGCCCAGGCTGGAGTGTGTAGGGGCACAATCTCAGCTCACAGCAACCTCCACCTCCCAGGTTCAAGCGATTCTCCTGCCTCAGCTCCCGAGTAGCTGGGATTACAGGCACCTGCTACCATGCTCAGCTAATTTTTGTATTTTTAATAGAGATGGGGTTTTGCCACGTTGGCCAGGCTGGTCTTGAACTCCTGACCTCAAGCGATCCACCCACCTTGGCCTCCCAAAGTGCTGGGATTACAGGTGTGAGCCACTGTGCCCAGCCTACATTCTCTTTAAAAAGAACTCCTTCCTTGAAGACTCTCTTGGTAATATAAAAGGGGGAAAAATCACACATATATATTGTGGTACATACCAACAGTTGCCAATACATGCCCATTCTCCCCTTTTCCTTGTTAACAGAATCCCTGTTTTGATAACCCAGCTACAAAACTTGATTTCCCGGAGCTTCCTGCAGGACAGGTTGGCTACACAATATAGTTTTTCACTTTACAATTGCAAAACCACCAGTCTTATCTAGCCTCCCTCTTCTCCACCGCACATTTTTCAGGTGTTACAACTGAAACCTGTCCATTCATTCACCAAAAATTTTACTGGGAACTTGTTATTTGTCAGGGTGAGCTAGGCATTGCTCACTGAAGACAGTCCCTGCCCTTATGGCTCTTACAGTTTAGAGGGTGCGAGGGTGGGAAGGGTTAAATGATCTTCCTGCTGCTATTGAGGGAGATTTTAAAAGGGCTGTATCCAGAACCCAAAGCCCTGGCTCCCATAACATTCAGCTCTCAGTGCTACAAACTGCCCATTGCACCTAGCACAGTGTTTGGTACAGAATGTACACGCACTAAAAGTAACTCGCAAACATGCTTATAGTGAGTGTGAGTACTCCCTTATGGCTGTAGGAGTGACCTGGAGTCCTCTCCATTTGTCAAGGTCCTGCCTATCCCCCAAAGTCTAACTTGAGTCCCTGCCCCAGGAAGCCCTCCTTGAGTGCCTGGCATTCGCTGAGATCCCCTTGTTCTGTCTACTGACCCACTGTCTACTCCACAGGGCACCCTACTGTCTTGGTGCTTCTCAAATCATCACTAGTGAAGGGCCTATGTTCTTTTATTTCCAATTTGTCCTGTGCAAGGGGCTCAGATCTGTAATCCCAGCACTTTGGGAGGCCAAGGCAAGCAAATCACTCGAGCCCAGAAGTTCAATACCAGCTGGGCAACATGGCAAAACTTCTTCTCTACATAAAAATACAAAAATTAGCTGGGCATGGTGGTACTTGACTGTAGTCCTAGCTACTTGGAAGGCTGAGACAGGAGGATCACTTGAACCAGGAGACAGAGGTTACCATAAACAGAAATGGTAGCACTGCACTCCAGCCTGGGCAACAGAGCAAGACTCTGTCTCAAAAAAAAAAAAAAAAAAATAGATTAAACAGAAATTAAATTAAAATTGTTTGATCAATTGCTATAAAAGTTTCTAAACACTTGCTCTCAGTTTTGTACATAGCTCATCAAGCACTGCTGGTGACCAGTTGATGGAGTGGCCCCACTCTGGGTCTGCTCTGAGTGATGCATGCACAGAAGCCTCTTCTGCCTAATACTGGCTTTTTAATCCCTTGCAGAATTAGCACTGCTGGAATGTTGTTTGTCTCACACCCTTACTTCTGAGAGCTAAGGGCAGTTGATTCATGGCTATTCTTATTTGTCACGGTGCCCGCATACTTCCTGGGGGAAGACCCAGCTCTCTTCTAACCCAGGTCACAGAGACTTAAAAGCCAGTACTCAGGTCTTATGTTTTTCCCTGTTTTTTTTTTTTTTTTTCTTAATGTGGAGGAGTAGGCAAACCTCCCCCCAGGCTTACTCCATTTTCTTCCCAACAAGTTCCTTCTGCCACCTGAACATTTATAAACAAAGTTGAGGCCTCACAAAGGCAAGGTCTCCCTTTACGCCCCTTCAAGCCTTAACAACAATCCTTTACTGCTTGTTCCATGAAAAATGATAGAGGGTCCCCTGGCTTCAGAAATTCACCCAGGCTCATACCCGCCTTACCCAGTGCTGGGTCAGACTTAGATTTCTCCCTAAGTTTGCAGATACTACATATCATGACAAGCACAGTATATTATGGGCTCAGAAGACAAAATGCCCATCATGAGTTCCTCCCACCCTCCAAAGTTTAGAATGAGGCTACACATGTGTGCATGCATGCATGCGCTCAAGTACACACACACACACACACACACCTGATTTTTAAATAAGTATTGCTAAGTCACCTTATGGAGAATATAGGCCCAGATGAAACCAGTTGGCAGTTCTTGCATGTTTCCTATACGTTACAAACCATGGATGAATTTGGTTCATTCCCAGATTGGCACAGCTCTCTGCAAAGGACCAGATGAGTCTTGGTCACATTTGGAAATTCATTTTGACTCTATTGTAAGCAAGCAGCGTTGGAGCAGGTCCACAAAATAAGACTACGCAAATAGATAGGTGAAGTCTAATGGGGCTCGAGCTATTTAAGAATGTTCAGCCTAAAAGCATCCTCCATGGGCCTCAGAGTTCTTTCCTTGGCTCCCCACAAGCTGCTAGACTGTTCTGCAGTGTTTTGCATGTCGGGATTAATTCTTTTTACTAGAGACAGGGTCTCACTCTGTCACCCAGGCTGGAGTGCAAGGACAGGATCATAGCTTACTGCAGTCTTGAACTCTTGGGCTTAGGGGAGCCTCCTGATTCAGCCTCTTAAGTAGTTAGCAGTTAGGACTACAGATGCATGCCACCATGCCCACCTAACTTCATATTTTTTTTTGTAGAGATGAGATCTTGCTATGTTGCCCAGGCTAGTCTCTAACTCCTGGCCTCAAGCGATCCTTCCACCTCAGCCTCCCAAAGTGCTAGCATTACAGGCATGAGCCACTGTGCCTATCCAGGATTTATTTATACTCGGCAAGTAAAAAGAAGGAAAGAAAGAAGGAAGCATAAAAATCAGACAGTAAAAAAAGACTATTATTCACAGAAGAGATTATTTTACATATCTAAATATTAAATATTACATATTAAAATATCTAAGAAAATATTTTTTTAAACTATAGGAAATAGAATTCAAGAAGGTCAATGAATAAAAGTTAAATACACTATACAGAAACTCAGTGGTCTTCTTTTTACAACAGCAACAACCAACTAGAAAATGTATCAGGAAAAAAAAAACGAGCTATTCTTCATAGCAACTCAGGTTCCTAGTTTGAGTAAACTGGTGCCATTAATCAAATACAGAGTCAATTGGAGGCTCTGTGAGCAAAATGATTTTAGATACAATCTTCATAGACAAATATGCAATCACCAATGAAGTTGTATATAGATCATGGCGTCAGTATTATTAAATGCACACACACACACACACACACACACATAATGGGAAGAAAATACACATAAATAAGAATATGAACTGTGTCTGGATAATGTGACTAAGACTTTTGTTTTTCTTTATTATACTTTTCAATATTTTCTGGACTCTTTATTAGTATGTATTACTTTTATTATGAGAAAAAATGTGTTTAATAAAAATACAATATTTAAAAAAAGCAAGTCAGTGGTTACTTGGGGCTGGGAGGCGGAATTGCCTGGGAAGGAGTAAAGCCTAACTTTTGGGGTAATGGAAATGCTCTATACTGACTGTGGTGGTTGCATCTGTATATCTGTTCATCAAAACTCAATGAACTATACACAACACTCTTAAAAACATGGACAGGCGTGGTGGCTCATGCCTGTAATCCCAGCACTTTGGGAGGCTGAGGTGGGTAGATCACAACATCAGGAGTACAAGACCAGCCTAGCCAAGATGTGACACCCTGTCTTTACTAAAAATACAAAAATTACTCAGGCGTGGTGGTGGGCCCCTGTAATCTCAGCTACTCGGGAGACTGAGGCAGAGAATTGCTTGAACCTGGGAGGCAGAGGTTGCAGTGAGCCAAGATCGTGCGACTGCACTTCCAGCCTGGGTGACAGAGCGAGACTCAATCTCAAAAAAAAAAAAAAAACATGGTCAGGCGCAGTGGCTCACATCTGTAATCCCAGCACCTTGGGAGGCCAAAGTGGGCAGATCACTTGAGGTCAGGAGTTCAAGATCAGCTTGGCCAACACGGCAAAACCCCATCTCCACTAAAAATACAAAAATTAGCTGGACGCAGTAGCAGGCACTTATAAGCCCAGCTACTCAGGAGGCTGAGGCAGGAGAATTGCTTAAACCTGGGAGGCGGAGGTTGCAGTGAGCTGAGATCCCACCACTGCACTCCAGTCTAGGTGACAGAATACAAGTCTGTCTCAAAAAAAACACACACACATGCTACATGTTTATTATATATAATCATACCTCAATAAAGTTGATTTGAATTGAAATTTTAAGTTTATGTAGAAAAACCAGGGGATCAGTCTGATTCCTGTCTCATTGGCATCATCATGCTGAACTACTGCCTTGATTTAGAATAATATCTGCCCAAATCCTGGCTTTCCTCTGTGGTGGCTACTTTTTCAACCATCTCTGAAGCAGTTGAGAATTGTGAGCTCCATTTTAAAGTGGGAAAAACTGAGACTCTAAAAGATAGAAAGGAATTTCCCACGAATTTCACCAAAGTACAAAAATAGGAACTAGTTCCCAGGGGTCCATTCAGTGTCTTGAGTCCCTGCCCTGATGTTCAGTTCATTCACATGTTTACCGAACACCTACTATGTGCTAGACACTATGTCTCAGGCTGGCCTTTGATCAACCTATAAGGGCTGAGTCAATTCTCTGGAAAGGAAGCAAAAGAAATAAGAACCATGCCCTCACTCACATGAACCTGTAGAATTCTCCTAGGAGATGATGGATTTCCAGAGAACTCTGGCATCTTGCCACAACCCACTAAGTTGTCTCAGGCAAAATTGGAGTAGAAACCCAGGCTCTTTGCACAAGTCTGTCTACATGATAAAAAGCACCAGATTGAAAAAACGATCAATTCCCTGCTCTCGATGGTCGGAACAAAAGAACAAGACTAACTACAGGCTTTGCCTGATTTATCTTGAGCAGGGATTGTACTTCTTTTGTGTAATAGGTGGTGTTCAGTGGCCATGGAGTGCTAGGTTTGGGATTAGGAAACCTAATTATTTACTAAAATAAACCTAAAATATTTACTGTGCCCTCCTTTACAGGCAAAGTTTGCTGAGCACTACTCTAAAGCACTGTTTAACCATGAAGATTGCTGTTGCAGAAGGCGGCTGGGTTTGCCACCCCCTCCCCGTGTGCCTGTGCGCTGACTCCTCTATCTTCCCTGAGCTGGCTTCCTCACCCTCAATATGGAATGAAACGTACTGTGCCTCCTTTCAGGACTCAAAATAGAGGGAGGGGAACATTACACAGTGGGATCTGTTGGAGAGTGGGGGGCTAGGGGAGTGATAGCAGGGGATGGAGAGGTTGGGGAGGGATAACATTAGGAGAAATACCTAATGTAGGTTAAGTGTGGTGGGGATGGAGGCAGCAAACCACCATGGCATGTGTATACCTATGTAACAATCCTGCAAGATCTGCACATGTACCCTAGAATTTAAAGCGTAATAAAAAAAGAGAGAGAGAGAGAGAACTGCATGAAATGGCTTGACAAATGTCTAAAGTAGGGGTTGGCCAACTACAGCCTGGATAAACAAAGTTTTACTGAAACTACAGCCGCACTTCTCTGTCTGGTATTGTCTGTGGCTGCTTTTGCATTCCAATAGCAGAGTTGAGACATTGCCACAGTTCTCACGGGCCACAAGCCTAAAATATTTACTATGCCCTCCTTTACAGGCAAAGTTTGCTGAGCACTGCTCTAAAGCACTGTTTAACCATGTAGATTGCTGTTGCAGTGCTAAGCACAGAGGTAAGCTCCAAGTAGGGACTCACAGATTAAAATGCGGTTGGTTGAATTCATCAGGAAGAATTTATCTTAATGCAACAATTTTATCTCTAATTGATTTGTTGACTTTTTATAGACCCTTAACATTTGCAGTTACATTCATGTCTCAAAACACTTGCAAATGTGTTTTGCCATTTCTCTCTGCTAAAGTTTCACGTCCAATCGCTTTTGTAGTTGTGATAACATCAGGCATTCCTGGGCAGTTTTCACGTGGTTCTGTGGTTACTGATTACGAACAGGAAAACCAGCATCTCTATGTACACATCATGACCTGTTCATAAAAGATGAAATGATTTTGCAACATTAATGTTTTGAAAGGCCTTACATTTTTTTTTGACTGTTTAGACACCTATCTGCATTTAGATTGAGTTTCTAACAGAAAACCCCAAGCATGAGTCTTCATTTATTAGAGTAGACTTTTGCCTTTCAGGAAACAATGACGAATGTGGCCCAACTATGAGCTCTTGAAGGCAAGAATGGTATAGGTTATTTTTCTGTATTCCCAGATGTGATCATTCATGATCTAGTCACATTATACCTTGAAGAAAACAGATGCTTGATAAATGCTGGCCGATTGACGGAAGGGATGGATGTTTTTTCACTTGAAAAATGTAAAGAACAATAAAGCCTGCCCTCCCCTCCCCTCTTACAAAGCTGAACTGAGATAAAGGAAGTGAAAATCTTCCTGTGAACTGTCAATCAGTTGGCTGCTCTTCTGGTGTTTGATCACGTTGCTGGGAACTGATTTAGGTTAAGGGAGCCTCTTTAACATCCTTCCCCTCTGAAATACTCCTCCAGGCTTGCCTTAGGGCTCCTTTCCTGGGGGGGCATGTGGGATTTATGTCAAAGCAATGTGGGGAAGTAAAACCAAGGTCAGACCTAAAAGAAAAAAGGAGCCTCCAAAGGGAACATGTACCTTGGGAGTAGGTGGGGGAGAAGACATGGAAAGCCCCTTAACTGGCAACACCGGGGTGGGTGCCCTCCTGAGCTGACTGCATGCCTCTATGGAAGTCTAAGAACTTGGCTGGTGGAGCTCCCTACTCACCCCAGCTGCCCCACTTCTATTTGATTTGATGAGACACTGCATAGCCACACATCTTTGCAGAGAAGACTCCCTGGAGCGTGGTGTGCACCTTGAGTTGCCATCACCTGGACACAGCTTTCCCTGAGCACAGGAACTTCCACTCGGCCTGTGTGGAAGTTGTACCCTGGTGTCGCTCATTCCAGCTGAACCAAATATGAAGCCAGAAGGAACTTGGTGGTCATCCCATTCAGTGCCCCCATGTACAGGCAGGACCTCTGAGCAGTTCCAGAGAGTCATGACCACTTGGCCTGACTGTGCAGGGAAGCCCTGGAGCATCTCTTCTCTTCAGCACAGGCACATCTTCTTTGTACAGCCTCCTCCTAAACCATGACTTCAGTGGGGTCACTCTGTTTCCCTCCATACTGCCCTGCTCTGACACTTCCCACCCAAGAGGTAGGAGCACCCTAGTCTGAGAGCCATTCCCTACACTTCTTTTTCTATCAATTCCCACACTTGTAAAGAGCCAACCCTTTCGATTTTTCAAAAAAATATCAAATGATTCTGAACATTTGCCAACACATTTGGACAGAAAAGAGTTTTCAAGCAGATGTAAATTTGTTCTTTTTATTTTTTGGCAGGGGCATTTGCATCTTCAGAGAGTCATGGAATTTGAGCTAGATTAGTGGACAGACTGAGGCAGCTCTTCTCCTCTTCTGATCCTACATTTGCCACAGGACTGGCCATATCACATCATGCCCCTCAAAACCACATAGCTCATGGCCTCAAGTCCAAATGGGAAGACTCTTGATGTGTTAGTTCCCTTCTGTATAAACAAACCCCCACTCTATACCCTCTGCTCTGCCCAAACTTACAGAGGAGATGTCACTTCCCACTTCCTTGTGACCCCCTCTGCCTCAAATCACCCTCATCCTTCAGAGCTTAGGGCAAATGTCCCCTCCTTCCCAGAGCCTTCTCTGGTCTTATCTTCCCCTTGTGGGGCTTTCTTGATCTTGGCTCACACTCATGAACTAGGGAGAGGATGCTGGTTAACAGCCCCCACCTCCCCCAAGCCCATTCCTGGGCTGGAAGACTTGGCCTGTCATTTTAGGCTCTGATTAACACTACTGCAGAAGATCAAGATATGCAGTTAAAAACCCAAAGCTTTGGCAAAAGTAAGTCAATTAGAAACATCCTAAAAAAAAAAAAAAAGGAAGAAAAAAAGAAAAAACAAAAACAAACAAAAAACTATTTGGCAGTAAATACTACAGCTAAACACATACAGACTATATGACACAATTCCATACCCAGTTATTACCCAACAGAAATGCTTAAATGTATGCACCAAAAGACATGTACAAGAATTCTCACAACAGAAATATGAAAAATAGCCCCTAAATTAAAACTACCCAAATGTCCATGAACATGGATAAATATTAATAAAAGTAATATCTATTTATATAATGGAATACTTCATAGCTCTGAACAAACAAGAACTATATGCTGCAATATGAATGAGATTCACAAACAATATTGAGTAGAATAAAATCCAGACACAAAAACTCTGATTCCACTTGCCTAACTTCCAAAAGTGACGAAACCAATCTATATGTTAGAAATCAGCTTAGTCTTGAGATGGAGCGATCTATCACCAAACCAATTATACCACTGATAGTTACATCAATTCCATTCCTTTTCTACTTCTTGTTTTGATGGTCAGAAGAAAGATTTACAAGGGAGTTTAAAAAGTGGGAGAATCAATTCATTTAAACAAGGATTTATTGAATGTTTCCCCATGGGCCAGGCATTGCCCTAGATGGTAGGTGTACAGGATGGATTACACAGAATTTCTGCCCTCGAGGAAGTCACAGTCCAATGACCAGGCTCACACTCTAGAAAGGACCCTTACTCTTTAGCATGCAGGTGACCACTCTGTGAAATGGCCAGTATTGAACTCATCCAAGAATTCTCCTCCTAGAAAATCAAAGATACTCCTCACCCTATCAGGCCTGGAAGACGTACCAGGACTGAAAAACCTGGGTATCACCCACCAAAACATTATCATCCTGCACCTCCATAGGAGAGGGTTATAAACTGAACTGAGAGCTGACTGCCTCCTCTGGAGTCCTCCAGAGCCTTGAGTGATTTCCAGTGCCCAGAAGCCAACAGACCACTTGGAAAAGGGCAATTTCTAGATTTCTAGTCTAGCCAAGGGCCATGCCAAAAACTACACTGACAGCTATCATTTGAAGCACAATTTCACTCAGAGGAAATGACAGCACTTAGCAGCATCAATAGCTCTACCAAATGACCTTCGAAAGAAACCAGAGCTGGAGGGACCTTAGAGATTACCCAGACCCAAAGTTACTTCCATCTTTTCTTTTCTTTTTTTTTAAATGAGGAGATTGGGGCCAAAGGGCTGAAGTCTATTCCTCAAGGTCACACTAATAAGTGATGGCAAAACTGAGGATAAAATTGAAATCTCCAGACTCCAGGGCTTTTTCTGTATACACTCACCTACAAAGCCGAAACCAAGAGAAGCAAATACCTTCCTCTTACCTTCTAAACCCAGACCCTGTAGAGTCCCATAAGGCCTCTGGGCTAACTTGGACCCACCCTTGGAACTAAAGAAATTTACCTGCACAGGAGATTTTGCTTTTTTAAGCAACAGGGCAGGCTCTAATCCTGGTGCAGTCAGAGTCCTGCAGCCTGAGACCACCTCTTATATATATATGGGTCCTTTCTACACATGGTGCTTGGCCAAGAGTCTGCGATCCCACCTCCAGGACCTTGGCTCCTCCCCGCCCTGTGTTCTCTGGAAGGGAGTGGAGCACCCACAGCTTTGTGATGGGATTATACAAATCCAATTATTTCTTTAGAGCACCATACAGAGAGAGCCTGTTTCAGTAATGCCTTAATAAGAAAGAGTTAGTCATCTTCTCCCTTCCAACCCTGGGGAGGGTATTTGCAGATGTGACCTAGAAAAGCATTTTACTGCAGGAGTACATGACCCCTCTCGCTTACCTCTGCACCACTCCCAGGCCACCAAAGGGCCAAGACAGAGATTCCTGTACATTCCTATGTTTAAACTAGACCTTGACAGAAGTCTGGAAAGTATTTACAGGAGGTGGCTGTGGGTTTTCTTTACGGTTGTCAGAGTCTGATGCAGCCCTCAGGGATGTTTCCCGGTAAGGAGGAAATCTGTGATTCACTTGCGCTATCGAGATAGTTCCTGCTTCCTTCCCAACCTGCTTTCCAAATCATCTGGGACTCACAACATTGACCCCTATTGGTTTTCTCCTCATAGTTCATCCTGGGTCCTGTGGCTCCAAATCTAGCTGTTCTTTCCTCAAAACATTTCCTGGCTCTCCAGTGGTTTCTCTAGATTTCTTCACTCCCTGGGATCCTTCTCCTAGGCTCCCACCACCACTTGCACAGATTTTAATCATAGCAGTTTAGTCAGTTCCAGCTTGCCTGCCTCCACACTTCCACACCTAGGATCCCCAGAACCTAGAACCATCCCTTATACCCAGGAGGTGCTCAATGTGTGCCAGTGGAATCAAAGTCCCTTCCCTGTGGAAATCCTCTGTCCTCTCCCTCCCTGCCTGCGTCTTGGCCTTTGCCTTGACTCTAATCTCTCCAACTCAATCTTTTTGTGTGATTAGCACTCCCCTTCTTTTATTAGTATTGATAAATTAACTAATACTGATAGTAATGGCCAATATGTTTTTGAGCACTTATGACATGCCAAGCACAATGCCAAGCACATTGCATGCAGAATCTCATGGAATCTTCACAACTTTAAGAGGCAGTGCTATTATCATCCACGTTCTACAAAAAGGAAACGGAGGCACCACATGAAGATAACTGCAGCTGGTAAACAACAGAGATAAGGCTAAAGTCCCAGGGGTGTCATGTTCTACTAACTTTTGTCAAGAACTGCCTCCCTGCCATTGTCAAGTCAAATCCAAAGCTTTCTTCCTGAGCTCAACGCTCTTTGCAATCTTGCCTCTGCCTCACGTGCCAAATAGCTACCCTTCCACGCACTGGTCTAAAGGTGCTATGGGGATAGCAGAAGCAATGGATTTAGGAAGACCATTACTATTACTGATCTGTCTCCCAGACATAAGCTTTCATTTCCATCTCCTCATCCTGGCCCTTAGTTACCTTCCCTCTTCTATTCATTATCATTTCAGGAACTCCAGGTGGGGGGCTTCTGCTCATCCTTTGGGACAGCACCCTGCACCGGGCACAGGGTTGGACTCACTCTAGGTTGTTGTTATGGTCACCACTGGGCTTATCGTAAACTGTGTTGAGGATTCACAGAGCCACCCAGATGCAGAGGGTAAAGTCCAAGGGTCATTTCCACCCATGACAACCCTTGGAAGTTATTGTCCTGGGTGACAGGAAACAGATGGCTAGGGAGGCTCACTGGCCTCCCACAGCAGCACTGTGCCCTTCTGACATCTCAGAGGTCATCCCTTCCCCAGGCTTCCGTTTGTCACCCAGGACAGACTAGTATGCGTGAGAAAAAGGCAGTGACGTCAAGTGCATTTGGTGATGAGCCTTCTGTCTCTGCATGGCATAGGTGGTCCTGACCCAGCAGCGGGCTGTGGACCAGAAGTGGGTTGGCAAGTTTGTGATTTAGGACCAGAAATTTACTTTCCTGTGGAAACAAGATTTTAGGAATAGTGAATTTCCCAGAAAGGCTTTAGTGGCCTTCACAAGCTCCAGAGCAGCACAACCAGAGCACTTGCTAGAGTTCTAAGTCCCGGAGGCAAAGCAGAGGGAAATGTCTTTCCTCAGCTGGTGGCGCAGTGGAGTTTTGGAGAACAGGACTGGCTTGAGAGTCAGAAACACAGAGGCAGGTTCACTACCTTTGCAAAGCTAGGCAAGCCACCTCCTCTTTCCGGGATTCACATGAAACACAGCTGTGCTCGTCATCTCTCTACTTTCTGTTACAACATACTGTGATTCTGTTTGGGACCAGCCTTGAGCAAACATTCAAAAGGGGTCAAATGCATCTGTGGCACCTTCTAATGTCCTTCTTCCCACATACTCTAGAAGAGGCCAAGAGCCCTAAGTAATCTGCCTCTCCCACAAACCTACATTGCTCTCAAAAGTTTCTCCTTTTTTCCCTCTAATCAAAATTCTCATCCTTCAGGGCATGGGAAAGCAATGGAATTGAACTCCTGATGTCTCACTACTGTGTGAATGGATTACAACTCCTTAGCCTCATCATAATATTTGCATTTTTAAAATAGAAAACTCCTTTTCCAAATGAATCCCTGATTGTTGGAATTTGGGGCACTAAAATAAGAAGTAAAAAAGTCCACTTGAGGAATAAAACAGAGTACTTGAGACAGTAAATAATGACTTGCTCCAAGATGACCCTTCATGCGGACGCAGGTTAATTTTGGGGTTTCATTAGACTCACATTAAGGAACAAATAAAACTGTTCTGTATCCAAAACAACTGTAAATGAGAAAAACTACTGAAAGGCCTGTGGCTAAGCTCTAACCATTGATTCTCCCTTTTGCCAATGTAAGAGTAAAGCGAGAAAGTCATGGGGTAGCATTGCCCTGGCCAGGGTTACTTGCGGCAGCCCCACAGCTGGGGGACGTCAGGCTGTGGTGGCCGCAGCAGCACCAAAGCTTCATAAAACTAATTGACAAATCATACTATTCCTTGATGTTTTTTCCCCTTGATTTTTGTTTGTTTGGTTATACATTTTCAAAACCAGGATCTGACAAAGGAAAGAGAAGGGCTTTGGTTTGTGAGTGAAAGAAAGGACAATAACAAGTTCAGAAGAATGAAAGGGAAAACTGATGACTCCATATTTAACTTTCAAGCATTAGAAATTTATTCAAGAACCGAGATAATAAAAAGAGGCTTTGTGGGGTAGCTCATAAATGAAAAAGTCATCTCCAAGGTTTCAAAGTAAATTCCAAGACCTAAGTTATTAAATCCTTCACACTCACAATATTTTTAGACTGTCATAGAAAAATATTCTTTAAAAAATTCACTGTGAAGTTTCAAATACAAACAGACAAGCCATTTTCTCAACAGCAGGGTGTTTTCCTAAGTTATCAGAGAGCTAATTAAAATTTCAAGAGCATTTATTCATGACAAATAATTTGAGTGAACTCCGATTGACAAAGACTGCTCTGTCTAGGGAGGACTTGGGGATGGTACTGTGAGCCATGCCCATCAGGGAGGCAAGGCAGGCAGAGCGCACATTTCTTATTTTCTGCCTCTATGTTAATTGTGCACTTAGCATTGTTTAATGAGTCCAAATCAATACACTACTAAAGGACATATTTCTAGTCATTCTCTTCCTGACTCTTTCTTTTTTCCTGATATCATTTTCTCTAAATGCCTCACAGTTTTACCTTTGCTTATCTGCCTTTTGGGGGTTTGGTTTTTTGGTTTCTTGTTTGTTTTGCTTTCCTTTTGACCTGTAAACTACCTATCTTTCTTGGCAAAAAATGTATTTGTATTTGCCATTATGATGCTCATGACAGGGAAAACGGATTGCCAGGGATAACAGCATGGTTTCTGCATTTCCTAAGGTATAGCTGGAAAGAAGCCCTGATGGTAAATAAACCATGACTAATTTCAAGGATACAAAAGTAAATAAGACATTGTGACTGATGCCCAGAAGATGCCAGTAAAGGGGTACAAAGTGCCTTGAAGTCAGCAGCACCCCAGCCTGGGTGATGGCTCTAGCAGAGTTACCAACGTAGCCGCCCCAATTTCTGGGAGTTTTTCACAAATAACCCTCTGAAGCGATGTATCCAGCATGGAGGCATCAGATCTGCCAGTCAAAGGAATTCCTCACCTTAATAATTATGTCAACTAGCCATCCTAAGGCTTGCATTATCTTAAAATAGAGGGATTCTCTATATACAGAAAATAACACACTTTTATGAAGTTGGGTGAGCTAGTTTTTAATAGAACATGGAAGAGACTTATGTTGAAGTGCATTTTCCTCCTACGGTTTCAGGGAAAGGTTTGCCTGTGACTTTCAAAGCATAAAAGACCAAACTTCCCCTTAACTGAAAAGCATCATATCTGATAAGTCTTTGAGTCTGGGCTTTTTCAAAAGAGGAAGCAGCTCTGAAAACATTAGTTGCCTAGATGGCCTTCACACCTTGGCCTTCTGAACACATAACACCCTTCACTTTGACCTGCCCTGTCCGGAACTATATGGAGTTTGCATCCTAGAAAGAGCTTATGTTTGGAGCCAGATCAATCATGTGAGGGTACAACAAGAGGTTGGCAACATATAACCTGGAAGAAGCTATGCTGGTGCCCTGATCTCAGGTTTCCAACCTCCAGAACAGCGAGAAATAAATGTTTATTGTTTATAAGCTACCAAATCAGCATTTTGTCATAGCAGCCTAAACTGACTAAGACAAAAGGAAAAGTGTACACTGGAGACAGGAATGTTTAAGATTATCCGCATGCAGATGCAGATAGAAATGGAAATCTTGCAAGTGTGCAGTATCACAGGAGTAAATTGATTATTTTTGGCTCACCCCCTATCCAGTTTTTACCAGCCCATGTGATAACCCTTCAAATGTAACTTTTAAAATTTTAGCTCCTTAAATTATTCACACAACACAGTTTAGTGTGACCAGTTCTCTCACTGTTAAATATGCCCATTAAACCACATCTGGAGCACATCAGTCAGTTTAACATCCTACCTTCAGAAAGACAAACACCTTTCCTACTCTGCCTCATTCTAAGTACAAAGCTTCTGTTTCTTTATCTAGGAGAATAATGACATTTTGAGCTGTCATTGTGCAAATGAAATGAAGTCATCTATGTAAAAACACATGACATAGAACAGGCTCTCCATCAATGTTAATAGTCATTTCTTCCTGATTGTTTCATGCACCCTGAATCTCATCATCATTTTTTGCGACTCTATCTCGGTGTTGATCCACATGGAGTGTACCATCAGTTAAATGCCTTGTCTTTTTAACATGAATTCTGTCCCATCCTGTAAAGGAAAAGTCTTTTGAGAAGAGGCAGGGGAGTGCTTTAGCATTCTTGTGGCTATCAGTAGAGAACTCCTCAAACTGCCTGCCTGCTCCTGAGTCTGTTCTGTGATCTCAGCTTCCATTGATAGCACCACCATCTACCCAGGCTCTCAGGAAAGAACACTCAGTACATAACATACATTCATATACATTTACATGTGAAGGCTTCCATATACATACAAATACATATGTCTGTTAAATCTGAGAAGATACTACATACTAGATGCTTTGCTTTGGGAGAATATTTTTTTCCTAACCAGCCAAAAGGAATAAATGTTGAAAGAGATCATCATACCCAAGCCACGGGGTGAGGAAGTTGAGATGGGGAGAGAAAAAAGAATCCATGACTGGTACCAGGATATCATCAAAATCAGGAACAAAACAAGACTATTCAAGTCTTTGTTAATTTTCAGCATTGTTCTGAAAATTCTAGCCAAAATATGAAATATATATTGAACACCAACATTGTATTAATAAAAAAGAAAAACACTAGTTGATCTTCATATAAGTAGAAAACCAAAGAATTAACTAAAATTAAATTAATAAGTAGTAAATAAAATAACTATGTATATTGTTTACATTAATGGCATTCCTATATATAAAACAATAAACAGAAGTTACCATAATAGAAATATCTCATTTGTAATAATAATGAATTATAAAATATCTGAGAATAATCAGGGAATGTTTTTGGCCTATTTGAGGGGAACTATAAAAAGTTATATAGAGATGTAAAAGACTTGTGAGTAAATAGAGAGTCATGCCATTTTCCTGGAGGGAAAGGTTAAGTATTAAAAAGATGTCATTCCTAAAATTAATTCACAGTTTTAATGAGATTCTGATTAAGAGATCTCAATGATTTTCTTTCGTAGGAGAGAGAAGAGACAAGGAGAAGGTAATTGGCAAAATATTAAAATTAACTTGGATTAGACACAGACGAAAGGTTAATAATGTCCTTACTCTAAAAATTAGAAACTCTTTCAAAACAGTAAGAAAAACAATAAATGGTTTCAGAAAAATCAGGAAAAATAGACAATCAAAAGAAATATAAATAGTTAATGACAAACAATTTCAAAACTTCTTCATAATAAAAATATACTGATTTTTAAAAGTCTATCATTTCTTACTTCCCAAATTGATGGATATTTTAAAATAATAAGTTTTAGATTATTAAATGAGGGATACTACATTTTAATTAAAAAATTTTAATAACATACACGGCTGGAGAGAGATAAAAAATGGAACTCTGATATCATTGTGGTAAGTATATAAACTGTTGTCTCTTTTGGAAAGCAATTTGGTGATAAGTATCAAAAGCATTAATAATGTTCCCAGTAATTTTATTTATTAAATATATACAAAGAAAATAAAACCACAGATGAGTATTTATATACAAAAATGTTCATCTTGCAATGAGGATTACAGAAACAGAATAGATAACTCTGAAATAGAGCTTTTATTATTGTTGACAATAATTTGGCAAATGACTTATCTGTCCATTATTGAATATAATTAGATTATAGAATTTCCATATAGCTGAATATTAGCATTCATTTCAATTTAATTATTGGAATATTTTTTCAGAATATGTAAAAATACTGGTGGTATGGTGCTGACTGGGGAAGAGATCAGATGGTAAGTTAAATATATGTGCACAGAAGAAAAGACTGAAGCAAAATTATCCCCAAATGTTCATGATTACTTTTCAATTAGAAAAAAATGAAAGACAGAGAACGGAGGAAAGGAGGAGGAAGACAATGATGAAAACAAGAGAGAGAATATCTAAGAAATTTTAAAAACATATTAATAAGGGAGGGTGACTATTCATACCAGATATTAAAATTCACCAGAAGTTGTTGTAATTTAAATGGCATAATACTAATTTAGGCAAATAACTCATGGAAACCAAATAGATAACTCTGAAATAAGGATCACGTTATCCGATAATTTATAATAATTTATCTTTAAGATTTGACAAATTAAAAGAGACAGAAGATCATTGAACCGAGGGTAGTAAAGAATGCGGAAGTATTTTCATATAGATTATCACCCCAAACTTTAATACCCCACTTTGCCTGTGTATTTTTAAATGCTTATATCTTCTGCCTTTATCAGGTTCTCTGTGCTCACAGACATTTTTGTAGTCATAGAATTAAATGTTATAACATGTAAGGTTATAATAACTGGCCAACTACAAGTAACTCACATTTCTAATCTTTCTGTTTGCTCGTCAAAAGCCACACCAGCAATGAGTCAACTTCAGTGCCCGAACCAGTCCTGTGCACAGTTAAAAGAGCTTTTCTCCTCTAGGCGCTTCCTCTGTCTTCCCTAGCAAAAAGACAGACCTATAAACAACACTTACAGTCGAGGAAAGGTGCTCAGGAACTCGTGCTGGTTCTGGGGTCCTTCAACATTGGATTTTTCTGATTTCGGTGTTTCTCTTACCCAAGTGAGGCTGTTGAGTGGGTTGGTGCAATCAAGATCCTGCTGGCAGGGACAGGCTGATATATCTGGGCTTAGAACTAAGAACTTGTTTCTGGTTTTGCTTTGATCAAGAAGCAGCTCAGAGCCCAATGTGATGGCAGCTTATCTCTGGGGGCCTCTTGCTTATCTCCCTCTGATATTTCTGTACCACCTACCTGCCTATTCTTCTCATATCAGCTGCCTCAAGTGTTCCTTTATTTTTTAGAATTCAAGGGATTTTGGTAAGCTGCCCCATACCTTTTTGTGGACTGCGGGAAAAGTGAATAGGATGATAGATAGCTCAATCACGGATACCTGTGTGGGCGGTTTCCTACCTGTCTGCACCTGAGTTTCCCTCTGGGAAACATTCTTATCTTCCCCTTCGGGATTGCCACGAGGACCAGATCCCCACCCTCTGGAAACACATGTGCTACAAAAACAGATGTTGATGATAATTAGGAGATTTTCAAATTATAGCTCCCATCTTGCAGGTAGCAAATGTCTTGCCTTTCTTTGAAAGCTGAGGTTCTTAGAAACTGATCCATGGAGGTTCACCAAGCAAGCATCTTATTAAAACCAGACATATACCACTGCCTCTAGTGGTGTGGCTTTCCTCTGTGTAATGTTGGGTTTCTCAGGTTAGCTCTGTTCCTGCTGCACCTAGGGATGAAACTGACTTTCTGCCCAGGAGAGCTGCTATGTATGAGAAAGCCACGTCCCAGCAATTAAGTAGCTGTGGTACTCACGGTATGAATGGGGAGTGTTATTCCTGGACAATCCATTAGCTAGACTCAGCAAGACCCTCTTTCTTCATCTCCTTTTTGGCTTATGAACTTCCTAAGCACAGTTCCCTCACCTATGTATCTTTATTCCAGACTTCCCTTTTCTTGTGCACGTTCAGTACTCAGTCATCCAAGGGGACAGGGAACTATTCATTTTATAAATCTATAAAAAGAGAGCCCTTATGATAGATTTATAAAAACATATCAGGTCCTTGACCTACATTGCTTCATTTTATCCCCACAACAACATTGTGCAGTGTCACTGACACTTTTCTGCCTTTGGTCTTTCTCTTACCCTGGTTTCACCAATGAGGACCTTGTCATAAAAAGAGGTTAAATAACGGCCTGATCTCATCAGTAGGAACTGGCTGAGCTGATGCACTTTCCCCTCCAACTGAGGTAAGCAGAATGAGTACAATGCAGCACCAGGCTGAAGACGTGCACTGTCTAGTTGGGAGGCAAACAGTTTAAACATGTAATTATAGTAAAATGTGATGAATGCGGTAACAGAGGTTCACGTGGGGTAGCTTGGAAGTGGAGAGAGTGGCACAGACTTCTTATGGGAGAGCTGCTGACTCACCTCTTCAGAGGGCAGACCACTGCACTGAGCCTGAAGGGATGAGTGGGTGCCCACCAGGCAGAGGGTGGGGAAGGGAAGACTGAGGCTGAGGACAGGGTGTGCAAAGGAGCCCGCATGGCGGGGAGTGGGAAGCCACTGTGGGAGGTATGCATGTGTGCGTGGTTGCAGGCAGGTCACTAGGATGCAATCACAGTTGGGCCAGGTTGAGAGGGCCATAGATTCCAAGGATTGTGGACACTTAGCCACACTTCCTGATTCTTCTAACTCCCCTATCCAGGGCTCACACTTGTTGCTGCTACAGTTTCTCCCTTTACTTCTGGCCAGACTCTGGTGTTCTGGTGAGAAAGGGAAGAGTCTGTATCCGTGCCACCCTGAACGCACCTTATCTTGGAAGCTAAGGAGGTTCGGCTTGGGTTCGTACCTGAGTGGGAGAAAGGGAAGAGATGGAAAAGTCTTCTGTTTCATAGTGTCAGCCCCAAGAACCCATAGCGAATGCCTCAGATACCACTACTAACAATTATATTCCTTTGAGTCAATGAGCCATCCTCAGTTAAGACACAAATGAACTGAAAGAAGTTGCTCACTAACTTACTAGGTGCCAGCTTATTAAACATTAAAGCTATTAAATACTAAGCTTATTCAATAGTTTATTAAATAGCTTGTTAAATAGGATACAAGGCAGTGTCATGTAGTGGATAAAAGTAATAATGATTATAATATTAAGAGCTAATATATACTGAGCACTCTCAATGGAACAGGACCTGGGACATGTGTTGTCCCTTTAACCCTGAAAAAAAGTGCTACTGACATCTTTATTTCAGAGACTGAAATTCAGGGTGCTGAGGATTGAGCATGGAGCTACTTTCCCAAGCTCACACAGCAAAGACACCAGATTCCATCTACTGCAGGTTGTCTGACTGGGAACCCCCATGCACCTGGGAGGTGACAGAAATAGGAGGCATGTGCTGGGTTTGGAAGAGACTCCTGGCGAGAGAGCCCTGTTGGGCCAGATGGGGCTGAAAACAAATGTTGAGTGGGAGAAAAGTCGAGTTCCAGGGGCGCTACAAGCAGCAGGATCTGCCTTTTATAAAGTCCAAAAACACTAAACCTCAACAACATGTTCTTTCAGCTTGCATTTATGTATGATAACAGTAATTTAAAAGCAAGGGAACAACACACAGTAGGAAAAATGTTCCCCTCTAGAAAGAAGGGGGCAGGGCAGGAGACAGGATGGGGAGGCGCACGTAAGTAGATGTAAATTACTGCTAATTTTTCTAGTCCTTGGTTTGAATGATGGGTTCATCAAGGCTCCATTACATAACTATGTGTTAAGTTTTTAAAGAATGCAATAAAAGAGCCAGATACAGTTTGCCTTGAGCCACAATTATGAAAAAAAAAAAAAAAAAAAATCCAACTTTGTGCATCCAAGGACCAGATTTTTAAAAAATAAAGAATAAAAGGAATAAGAAATGAACAGCCAAGTACTCATTAACAAATTTAAGAAATAAAAGCTGACCAACATGGTGAAACCCCATCTCTACTAAAAATACAAAAATTAGCCAGGGGTAGTGGCTCATGCCTATAGTCCCAGCTACATGGGAAGCTGAGGCAGGAGAATCTCTTGAACCCAGGAGGTAGAGGTTGCAGTAAGCCGAGATGGTGCCACTGCACTCCAGCCTGGGCGACAGAGGCGACCATGTTTTAAAAAAGAAAGAAAAAGAGAGAAAGAAAAAGAAAAAGAAAACAGTGTATATATAGTTGAAGCTCCCTGTATTCCCATCCTCAATTCCTTTCACCATTTTTGTCCCCAGAAAACACCCCATTCTTGACTAGTGTTTTATGTTCCTTTGCTTTTCTTTTTAAAACTTCAATGCACACATATGCATCCATGAACAATAAATGGTGGTTTTTGCATGACTTAAAACATTAATAAAATTGTATTATTCTATACATAATAGCCTACTTCTGGCTTTATTCACTCAATATTATATGTTGGCATCAGTAGCACCACTTCCCTCATTTTCCTCATCTGTAGAGTATGTATTTTTTGTAACTTTTATTTTAGGTTAGAGAGTACATGTGAAGGTTTGTTATACAGGTAAACTTGTGTCATGAAAGTCTGTTGTGCAGATGATTTCATCACCCAGGCGTTAAGTCTAGTACCCAATAGTTCTTGCTTTTTGTTCCTCTCCCTCCTCCCACCCTCCACCCACAAGTAGATCCCAGTGTGGTATGTATTTTATACGAACATGGCACAATTTATCCATTTACTTGGTGAAGGACATTTAGTTGTTGCTAATTTTTTGCTGCTGCAAATAATGCTGCCTCAACATTCTTAGACTTATCTCCCTATGCACATGTGCAAGAGTTTCTCTAGTTCACACCTTGAAATAGAATTGCAGGATACAGGTCATAGGACATGTATCTCTTCAGCTTCACTAAGCAATGCTAAATTGTTTCCCAAAGTGTTCGTGCCAGCCCGCACACCCACCAGCATTTTATGAGAGCTTCCATTGCTCTGCATCATCACCGACGCTTGGTATCATCCAACTTTTCTATTTTCGCCATTTTGGTGGGTGTGGAGTGTTAGTGTGGTTTGGCATTTCTCTAATTACTAATGAGATGCAACATCTTTTCTTGTGTTCCTGAACATTCATGTAGCCTTTTGTAAAATACATTTTTATGTCTCTTGCCAAGTTTTTTTCTATTGGAATGTCTGCCTTTGTCATCAATGTACAGGCATTAATTCTATATTCTGGATGTGCTCGTGGGTTTTGTGTATGAGAAATATCTTTTCACTCACTTTTGTATTTTTAGTTGAACAAAAATTTTACATTTTACTATTGCTAAACTTAGTTTTTTTTTAATTTTCAGTTGGTACTTCTGACGCCTTGTTTAAGGAATTCTTCCTGAACTTGTGGTGATATAGATGTGATTTCTATTGCAACTTCTGTATGTATCAGGCTTCCAAATGTCCTGGCTTTTACTGTGTCGTTATTCTATTGGTCTATCTCTGTGCCAAAACCATCTTAACCACTGCAACTTTATAATAACGTCCACTAGGGCAAGCTCTCTTCACTTAGTTGTTGCCATAGCTATGTTACTGTTGTCTTCTTCTCTTCCTTGCTCTCCTTTTTCTTCCCTCTTCCTCCTTCCCCCTCTCCCTCTAGTCCTCCTCCTCCTTGTTCTTATCTTCTTTCTTCTCCTGGAATATCTTAGCTATTTTTGACTATTGTTCTATATGTTATACATTTTAGAATCACCTTGTCAATTTCCACTGAAAACCTTATTTAGATTTTGATTTCAGCCTTATCTCACAATTACTGAATTTATCAATTATGTTGTAAAGAATTCACGTTTGTGACATGGAATCCTTCCATGATGGAATGTAACATGTCTCTCCCATTTATTTAGAACTTCGTGAACATCTTTCTATTTTTCACATAAAGATCTTGCACATTTTTGGTTAGATTTATCCCTGGGTTTTTGTTCTTTTGAAAACAGTATCTTTTTAAAAAATTATTTATGACTTTTTATTGGTAGTCTATAGAAATGCTCCGTTGGTTCCTTTTTTTAAAAAAGATAGATTTTCAACTACTCAAGATTGAGACGGGAGTAGATGTGTCAACAGGAACTGGATAACTTAGATATTCAGAACAGACATTCAGCAGCAGACAAATGGCATGGCTGTGCTGATTACAAAAATCTTGAAATATTTCCATAATGGGTACCCTTGATTTCTTTCCTGTCATACTGGCCATCCTGATCTCTCCCTGGGGACAGGCCCAGACCTCTCCAAGATCCAGACACCACTGTATTAACACCAGGTATGGCACGGGGCCTCAACTTTTGCTACATTAGGAAGGCCAGTTTCTGTTATGGGTGTTTGATTCTCATGCCTTGTGAGTTACTACATATCTTTAATATTACTCCTTAGGTTCATATATTGGTAGTAATGTAAACACCAAGGGTAAAATATTAATCTGAGTACTTTCTCAACAAGAGGTGATCAGTTTTGGGGTTCAAGGAGGGAGTTGGGAGATCTGAGATGAAACTAAGGAAATTCTATTCAGCACTGGCCTCTGAAATCCCTGAAATCCCCTCCCCTGAAATCCCTGCAGCTTCACCATACTCCTCTTGAAGCTCCTGCAGGCACTTCAAAAGTAACATATTTTAGATTGAACACATTATCTCTGCCTGCTAAATCAGCTCTCTGTCTCTGCCTCCCCTAATTAGTGGAATTGCTTCTCTGACTACCTCGTCCCCTTCAGTAGAAAATTCAAAATCATCCTAGACTGTGCCTCACCCTTATATACTCTTTTTTTGGTCACTTACCAAGATCTGACAATTGCATGCCATGAAAAAATCTTTTGAGTTTGACCTTTTCTCCAATCCCATTGCTGCTATCTATTAAGTTTTGGAATCGTTTCCTAAATGGTGTCCTGGCTTCTGTATCAGTCTATTTTCACACTTCTATGAAGAAATACCCAAGACTGAGTAATTTATAAAGGAAAAAGGTTTAATTAACTCACAGTTCTGCATGGCTGGGGAGGACTCAGGAAACTTACAATCATGGTGGAAGGGGAAGCAAACACATCCTTCTTCACAAGGCAGCAAGAGAGAGAAGTGTGCGGAGCAAAGCAGGAAGATCCCTTTATAAAACCATCAGCTCTCATGAGAACTCAATCACTATCATGAAAACAGCATTAAAGAAACTGTCGCCACGATCCACTCTCCTCCCACTAGCTCTCTCCCTAGACACGTGGGGATTATGGGGATTACAGTTAGAGATGAGATTTATGCAGGGACACAGCAAAACCATATCAGCCTCCAACCTCTTTTGCTACTCCAGTCCCTCCCCCGACACTGCTCTTGGTATTGCAGTCCCTGCCTGGTCCATAGCCTGCTCCTTCTTCATCTGTGAAAGGGAGAGTAGTGGGAGCCATCAGCCTGGGCAGGGAGCAGTGTTTTATCACTGCACTGTTTAGAATGGTGCCAGTACAAAGGAGCTTGACTTTCAGCCAATTTATTATTGGGTTTAAATTCTCTACACGCAATCACTGCTTTTTCCTACATCTGGCCAGTGTTCCCACTCACTCCCCTTGGTATGATGCTGGAGGTAACATGATCTGCCATGAAGGTTAAATATAACAACATTCACTGAGAACTTAGCCCAGGCCTCTGCACATGCTGAGCATTTTGTTGATGTAACAATGATTAGTAATAGTATTGTTATTGGTTTCCCATCTCCAGCAAAGCCTTTCAGGCTTGGCCTCCCTCACTCTCTTCCACCTCCCTAAACCCTACACTCCAGCTATGCCAAACTGTTTGCTTTGCCTTGGACACACCAAGTTCTCCCATATTCCTCAAGCCTTTGCAAATGCTCCTTACTCTTCTAGAGTAATGAATGTCAATTCATCATTTAGGATCCAGCTTACAGTCATGCTTTCTGTGAAGCCTTCCTTAAATTAGCCACAAAAAAGCAGTGACTCCTCCCTGTGTTCCCATGGCCCTCTGCTCATGCCTCCTCTTTAAAGTCTGCCTTCACTGGAGTTCCCGGAAGAGAGAGTCTGCACAGCACTCATTTCTGTATCCACAGTCACCAAAATTGTATCTGCCCCATAATAAATACCCAATACTTGCAGGGATTTTGCTTGCTGGCTTGTTTCGTTTTGTTGGGATAAATGAATAAATAAATGGGAATGATTTGGACTTCACCCTAAGCCTAGCTAAAAGTTTGGGTAGTGACAGTTTTGTTTATTTTGTGTAACCTGATAGTGGATCCTTTTTTTCCATGCCTTAAAAAAAAAAAGAAAAATCCGCAAATATTAGAGTACCTGTTTTCCTAGGGAATTGGCATCAGCATCAGCAACTGAAGGAGAGGGGATTCAAGGCAGGGAGGGTGATGACTAGGTCAGCTCAGTCTTCGCAGCCGTCCCTGAGAGGGCGCTGTTCCTAAATCGAAGCCCCAGAGGCGGGGACTGAGACACGGGCGCTCTCCCACTGGACTGGGTCAGCATCCCTCACCAGGCACTGCGGCAGGTCTGGAGCAGAGCGCCTGCCCACAAACATGGCGGCGCCCTGAGCTGCTTCCCGTCGCCTGGACCGTGGGGCCAGCTCGGCCTTGCCAGTACTCGGGGACTTCCTCCGCGCGCCGGCTTCCTGCCCAGCTGGCATTTAAACCAGCGCCTGGGGCTGCAGGATGCTGCTGCGGATGCGGAGCTGTCCGCGAGCTGGGCAGCGTCGCCGCCTCCCCTGAGCCGCCTCAGTCCGGCAGGAGCGGAGCCAAAGCATCCCTTGCTGCAAGCAGAGCAGAGCAGAGCAGAGCAGGCGAGGGCTGGGGGCCGATCGGGGACCCTGGCTTCGGACCCCGTCATCTGGCAGTTTCCTTGCAGGTTCGGCTTTAATTTCGAAGACTGCACCCACTCCTCCTCCAGCCCAGATCATTTATCCTCCCTCCCGCCTGGGCTGCTGGACGCAGCGGCGGCTGGGCTTGGTCCCAGGAGCAGGGAAAGAGTGCGCTCCCTGCCCCGCTAGCCGCGTGCCCGGGCCATGGTGCGGCTGAGCCCGGCGCTTGGGTGAGGCGGCGGCGCGGCTCAGAGCCCGGCGGACCGGCCTTGCGAGGCATCTTCCCCTGAGGAGGAGCCTTACCCTAAGGCTGCGTGCCGGGGGCGAGCAGCCGCCGCGATGTTCAGCTGGCTGGGTACTGACGACCGCCGGAGGAAGGACCCCGAGGTCTTCCAGACAGTGAGCGAGGGGCTCAAGAAACTCTACAAGAGCAAGCTGCTGCCCTTGGAAGAGCATTACCGCTTCCACGAATTTCACTCGCCCGCCCTGGAGGATGCCGACTTTGACAACAAGCCCATGGTTCTGCTGGTGGGCCAGTACTCCACGGGGAAGACCACCTTCATCAGGTGAGCGGGCCCAGGGTCCGGCAGCCCACCCCGGTCAGTGCCCGGCGCTTAGTCCCTCTGGTCACTCCTGGTGCTCCACCCCTGCCAGGGGACCAATGGGAAGCCTTCAGTTGAGGGCTCTGAAGAGGTGTGTTTGTGCAGGCGTCAAAAGCTTACCCCACAATTTTTGCTGGTCTCCCTCCCCAACCTATCCAATGCCTGTCCACTGTACTTGACCCTTGGGCTCTAGTGGTCAACCTGAAGTACTAAAGTGTAAAGCCATTTCTGGTCTCCCCATCTTATGGATGATGAAACCGAGGCCCAGGAGGCACCGTGGGGGAGCTCCTGGTCTCTGGAGAGCCTTATGTTGGTGGGGATATCTTACATCTTCACTTTTTAGGAACACATTATTCACCGGCAAAACCTCTTCCCTTTCTTTTCAAGGGGGCTTGGCACTCACATGGGGGCCTCACGGTTGCAGCTGAGCTCTGACAGGAGCAGGCCTGGGAACAGAGGTGGCCCGGGGATGCTACCTGTCCTCCTTTTATGATTTTCTCCTCTAAAGCAGAGCTCCTATGTGTGTATCTTGGAAACTCAACAGAAGCAGGGTCCAGAAGCAGAATGCTTTTTTTTTTTCTTTCTCTTATTTCCTCTTAATGACTCAATAATAATATTAAAGTCTCTTAGAGATGGAAGGGATATTGGCATTGTCTCATCCAGTTCCTGACTTTGCAGGTGACATAACTGAGGTGCAGAGAAGTTAAATGAATTGTTCAGAGCCGTATAAAGAGTGGGCAGCAGACCTGGGATGCAAGTCCCAGATGCATGTGAGGAGCTGGTTGGCTTAACGCCTGTAACTCTGAGAGTGAGTCATCCATTCCCTTAAATTACAGAATCCTTGGGCTGGAGGGAGGCTCAAGAAGTCAATTTGTTTGCCCTGAATTCAGAGAGGTCCACAAGAGTGATGAGAATCCTTCCTGTCTTTAGAGAACAGGCTCCTCTCTGGTCCTCAATCCTCCCAACCTTCAAGGCCAGCCATTTTTCTTGGCCTCTTTTACAGCCATTCCAAACTGTTGAGAGTGCTGTGGCCCTCTGTCTTAAGAGTCAGGCTCCCACAGCCTGAGAATGGAGTTTGGTGGCCCCTCAAAGTCAAGTATGCTCATTTCCTGCAGAGGGCTTGGAAAGCAGGGGTATTCTTGTTCCTATTCATCGGTTCTTTGAGCGTCTGCAACATGCAAAATGCTGTGCTTTGTTTGGTGAGGAGAGCAGAAAAGTTAACAGTCTAGTTACTAATTGTCTAGGTGCTAATTTTCTCTAACATCAACCTTGTAATGCAAGCCTTCTGGAAGTAGCACCATGCCAATAGGTCATGTCTCAACACAACACCACATTGAGTTTGTCCTTGTGGAGTGCATAGCCTAGGGCTCAGAAGCTTTGAGAAGCCAAGTGATTTTTTTTTTTTTAAACAGTCTTGCCCTGTTGTCCAGGCTGGAGGCAGTGGTGCAATCTCAGCTCACTGCAACCTCTGCCTCCCAGGTTCTAGCGATTCTCCTGCCTCAGCCTCCCAAGTAGCTGGGATCACAGGTGCCCACCACCATGCCTGGCTAATTTTTTGTATCTTTAGTAGAGATGGGGTTTCACCATGTTGGTCAGGCTGATCTCCAACTCCTGACCTCATGATTCGCCCGCCTCAGCCTCCCAAAGTGCTGGGATTATAGGCATGAGCCACTGCACCCAAGAAGCCAAGTGATTTCTGAAGTAGTTTGGGATCTGGAGGTGAAGGGCCTGTAGGCTCTTGTATGTTTAGTAATCTAATCAGTTGCTTCTTAACTTTCTATTTTTAGAAAAATGTATATATATCCCAATAATGTTGGGGGTCCAAGGGCCATCTTTGGATCTTAGGGTGGGAACCCCTGATCTAAGCCATGCTTCTTATTTTATTAAGCACCCATTGCAGCCAAAGGCACTTCAAAGCTGCCTGGGTTGTGTGCAAGGTTTCCTTTGTGAGCCCTGTCCTCCATTTGGCCCATTCATGCCTCAACAGAAGTGCGGGCCATTTGCAGATGGCCTCTGCTCTCTCACAGCCTTCCCTGGCTCTCTGGACATACGTTATTATAACCTTTCATACGTTAGCTGGAGCTTCTCCTTCCTGGAGTATGAGCACTGACCAGACAGCATCTATGCCTTAGCATATCTGGGGCCTCCCCCAGGTCTCAGCTATAGGAGGTTCCCAGCAGACATTTTGCAGAATGGGAGGGAAGATGGGGAAAGACAAGGATGCCCAAGCAGCAGACAGGTTTAAGTGCCTTTTGTCTGAGACACTCTCTAGGCTTTGCCTGAGTCATCGCTGGCTGTTAACTGGGTCTAAGAAAGTGGCAGATTCAAATTGCCACAGATGATTCCTTATCTGAGGGAGCCAGCAAGACTGGAGAGGCAGATCACTCTTCTTTCTTATCCTCCATGTGCAAGAGTTCCCTCTCCCCACTCATGTCAGCGACGGAATTTAGCTCATGCATCAAAAGCAGCCTCCCTTTGAGGGAGTGTCAGCCAGCACCATAGGAGGGGTCGTAACACAGGGAACCCTCCAGAACCAAATCATGTATTTTTCTTCTTTCTCATAAAATCCAATAAACAGTTGTTTTTAATTGGAAAATATAGAAAAGAATAAAGAAGAAAAAACGTCATCCATAATCCCATGACTTAGGAGAAGCTATTTTAATTTATATATAAAACGTATTTAGGCTGAGCATGGTGGCTCACACCTGTAATCCCAGCACTTTGGGAGGCCGAGGCAGGTGGATCATGAGGTCAACAGATCGAGACCATCCTGGCCAACATGGTGAAACCCCATATCTACTAAAAAAAAAAATACAAAAACTAGCCGGGTGTGGTGGTGCGTGCCTGTAGTCCCAGCTCCTCTGGAATTTGAGGCAGGAGAATAATTGCTTGAACCCAGGAGGCAGAGGTTGCAATGAGCTGAGATTGTGCCACTGCACTCCAGCCTGGCAACAGAGAAAGGCTCTATCTCAAAAAAAAAAAATTATATATAAAGCATATAATTTATATGTAAAATATATTTCTAGTATTTTTGTAGCTATTTTATAGTACAGTTGAGAATATGCTGTACACATAATTTTGCATGCTGGCTTGTTTGCTTTTGTTTTTGAGTTGGAATCTCACTGTGTCACCCAGGCTGGAGTGCAATGGCGCAGTCTCAGCTCCTCTGCCTTCCGGGTTCAAGCTATTTTCCTACCTCAGCATCCCAAGTAGCTGAGATTACAGATGCCCACCACACCTGGCTAATTTTTGTATTTTAAGTAGAGCTGGGGTTTCGCCATGTTGAGCAGTCTGGTCTCTAACTCCTGATCTCAGGTGATCCACCAACCTTGGCTTCCCAAAGAATTGAGGATTACAAACATGAGGCACTGTGTCCAGTGTTTTTTTTTTTTTTTTTTTTTCTTATAGCTTGAACATTTCCCATCTTATAAGCATTATTTTTAACAACTGCATACTATTTCATTGTGTGTATCTACAAATCTTCATTTACTTAATCTTCTTTTGGATGTTTTAGGTTGTTTCTAATTTTTTTGTTATCTTAGAATCATTCTGAATATGTGCGTAATATTTTTTCCTATATTATATGTTTTCTTGAATTATTGCCAGGTCAAGGGTTAGGCAGAGTTTTGTTTAAATTATTTTTTAACTTAAAAATTTTTCTATTAAGAGTCATATTTCGCAGTTGCTTTCCAAGAGGGTAAGTTGACCATCCCTTCCCCAGGGCGAGTAAGGCTGCTCTGGGGTGGGTGAGCGCGTCCCTGCCTAGGTCTCAGAAGGCCTCCTTCACTTTCTTCTCCCATCCCTGCCTCTCACGTTGATTCTTGTCTCCATCCCAGGCCTGAACCTGTGAGGGACCTTTTCCTCGGAAACAAAGCCTTGCCTCTTCATTCCCCCAGCTCTTGGCGTTTTGCCCCTGAGCGTCCATCTCTTTGTTCTATGTGCTTGCCACGGGGTCTAATTCTTGTCTCAGGAAGTACACACAGAAAAGGACATTCTTCTAATAACTTATTAATGTGCTGTGATCTCTGCCTGAAATAACTTCCCTGGCCTAAGGCCCGGCAACACAGAGTAATAAAATAAACAGTAAATTGGCTTGGCAGCTGCCCTCTCCAACACAGGCTGCCTCTTTGGAGTATAGTAGCTCTGTGTCTCACTGGCCATGGCAGCCTTTCCTCCTGCCTCTGCTATTCTTCTCCCTTGGCTATTTCTCTGGCTGGCATGCAGCCTTGAATCACTTCTTCCTTGGACCATCTGATCCTTGGTCACTCCTCACTGTCTACTTCTGTGGCCCCTTATTCTGCAGGTAGCGGAGGTGAGTAGCTGGCTGCTCCAGGGGCTAAGGAAGGAAGGCCTGGGTACTTCCACGGGCCATGAGGGAGGCCTCCCTGGGCCTTGGCAGGGCTGAGGTAGAGGCTCTAGCGGGTTCGCTGTGGGGCCTGGGGCTGCAGAGCTAAGCTGCCCTGGGCTCCGTAGGGAGACTGGGCTGGTCTGGAGGGCTGCACAGGCCTTCTATTGTGTGACGTGGATTCCGAGGCATGAGCACATGGTGGGGCTGCTGGAATGAGAGTCTACCGTGAGGGCTACTGAGCTGGCCCTTTCAGCCTCTCCAACTTTGGGAGACTCTGCAACCTCCCTCCCCAAAGGTGATTTGACATTTGCCTGTGGCTGCACCAGCTCACATCACCACCCTGACATCCCCACTCCAGGCATTACAGTGCCACCGTGCTGGGAAAGATGATTCTCCAGAAAGCCAAGGCGTTAGAGTAAGAGGGCCACTACCCCAGTAGACCCACTCAGTGCAAAGTCCATCCTGCCAGGCACAGTCCCTGTACCATCTTCAGCCCTGTCCCCCCACCAAGGCCAGGGGATGTCATAGTAAGAGTCATATTTCGCAGTTGCTTTCCAAGAGGGTGAGGGTGCACCAGCTCTTTTTCTGTCAGGGTTCTGATCTGCTGGGTCTCTAAAGGGGCCTGGGTGAAAACCCACCTGCTTCTTACAAGGCCTGAGTGTTACATAAGGGAGCAGAAAGCCTTAGGCCAGAGTAACTGTGTCTGCCTGCCTTGGCCTGGCTTAGGAGCTGCCTGGAAAGTCAGGTGCCTGGCGGTCATCAGGAAAAACATTTACTGGGAGGAGAAAGACCTTTGGGAAAAGCTCTCCCTCCCATTCCCACTGACAGGGGACGAAGGCCATGGAACACAGCCCAAGTCAGCAGATTCCAGCTCCACCACTTCCTGCCCAGAGACCTGGTTAGGAAGGCCTGACAGGTCAGGCCACCCCCCTTTCTGACCCGAAATTTCCTTATCCATACGATGTGGACAGTAATAACCGCCTCGCAGCGTTACTGATGGGATTCGGAAGGAGGCAGAACCAATTTAGCAGCAGTTGTGCCCCAGGCACCACGCATGGGGCTTTATCATTTCCTCTCCTCTCTCCAGCGGATTCTCTAACATGAGACTTAGAGGCAGACCTTCAGGAAGGTGGGGGGAGGCCCTTCTCCAGCACAAAGGGGCGGGCTGGACAAGAGTCACAGTGCTGAGCTCTGGGGATGGTGCGGGTAGTGCCCTGGGCAGGCTGGCCTGTCACAGGAAGGCTGGGCTATCTGGCCACCAGATTCTCCTTTGTGCTGGAATTCCTTCATCGCATGGCTGAGGGTGCTATCAACAGGGCCAGTTATGGCTGCTCCAGGGAACACAGAGCTGACTCATGCCTCAGCTTGGCCGTGGAGAGTCTCCCATCCACTTCCTTGCTTGGGTCTATGGGGTGCCCTACAGTCTCCCTCAAACCCCATGAGGCTGACAGGGCAGTATTATCATCCTGGACTCAGCCTGTCCTGTCCCCCTTCATTCTCGTGCAGCCCCGTCTCAGCTGTTCCCACCCAGGCCTGAATTAACTTTTCTTTTTTTACACTGCTGTGGGAATGCTTTCTCCTGGCAACAGAGGCAATCTGTATTGCTTCCCATAAAGAATCAGTGCATGAGATTCCTCAATAGATCTTTCCTTTCTGAACACAGTGGTGGCTTTGTTACAAAGGCACCCGCTGCTGTAAGCCATACCCAAATGTCCCTGAGAATCTACCCTGCCAGCCTGTGCTTCCTGGACTTGCTGGTGGCCTCATTAGACCCAGTGTTTCCCCAGACCCATGTGTGGTCAGCAAGTTTTGGATCATGTGGGTTTAGCAGGACAAACCCCCAGGACCTTGCCTGACCACTTCGGGCTGCGGCCCTGTAACTTCCCCAGAAACCACCCTGCTAGGCTGGGAATCCTTCACTCATCTGCTGAGAACACCACGTCCCTCTTCCATGGAATTTAAGACGCCTGTGTGAGGATGACCCTTCATCACTGTTGTTTGGCCCTGTTCATTCTGGGCGTTTTTGAGGCTGCCTCAGAATGGTTCTTTTCAGCCTTCTGTGTTTCCGCTGTCCCTGGGGCCTTTGAAGATCCCTGCTTCCCGCACCCCACTGTTGCCACTCCCTTGCAGAGCCCTGCTTAGGGATTCTCATCTACACACTCGCCTGGTTAGGTGCCCGGGCAGGCAAAGATGGATGGGGTTTCCCGATCAGGGTGGAATCTTTCTCAGGAAGGGTTGCTTGGCAGGGTAATCTTGCCCTACTGTTTGTAAATTCCAAAAGTGTCCTTTTAGAGCCCATGGGGCTAGGGACCTGCTCTGATCACATGATAGGAGCAGCTTTGGGATGCCACACCCCAGTCACTGAGGCCAAGCAGGGAACCCAACGGCTGATATTTATAGAGATGACAATCCTCCTGTGTCTGTGGGCCACAAAGCCTCACCTCTCCTCCAAGGCCTGGCCCTGCCTGCCTCCTGCCAAGCCGTGTTTCCTTGTGGTCTTCTTGTCCCACTCATTGTTCTAAAAGAGAGCTCGACGCTTTTGGCCTGTACTCAGGCTGCATTTCCTGGTCGAGGCAGGAAAGGAGAGTGAGTGTAGTGCTTCGAAGCGTGAACTCAAATCCAAATGCCAGGTTTAAATCCTAGTCCTGTGACAATGTACTGAGTGCATTTACTATTTACTGAGCACACATTGTTAAACCTTTATCTCCTCCTCCATCAATTGGAGTGATAATCTAGGGAATTTAAGGTAGTGGTTAAATGCTTAATGTCTGCAAAAAATTTAATCCTCAGAACACCCTGTGAGGTGGGTTTTCATATTAGGTCCATTTGATGAGGAAGAGCATAGTGCTCACATCATAGTATGTGGGAAGGCGGAATGAGATAACCCATGGAAAGTTGAGAACAATGCCCAGCACGTCGCAGGTACTCAGTCAGTCTGAACGATTACCTGCCATGTTATTGAGGGAGGTACTGAGGTTCCCTGAGTTAAGTACCCCCAAAGAGCATAGCCCTCATGGTTAGAGAAAGCAAGTTGGCACCTGTAATCCCAGCACTTTGGGAGGCCGAGGCAGGGGGATCACAAGGTCAAGAGATCGAGACCATCCTGGCCAACATGATGAAATCTCGTCTCTACTTAAAATACAAAAATTAGCCGGTCATGGTGGTGCACCTCTGTAGACCCAGCTACTCAGGAGGCTGAGGCAGGAGAATCACTTGAACCCAGGAGATGGAAGTTGCAGTGACCCAGGAGATGGAAGTTGCAGTGAGCTGAGATTGCACTGCTGCTCTCTAGCCTGGCAACAGAGTGAGACTCCAGCTCAAAAAAAAAAAAAAAAAAAAGAAAGAAAGAGAAAGCAGGTTGGCTGGCCCCAGGCATCTGAGATTATTCCCAGCCTCTCCCAGGAGGCTCTGAAGGATAAGGTATTCTGAGAAAGCAGGAAGTGCTAGCCAAGGGTGCAGCTGTTAGGATTCCCTCTCATCACATTCTCAGCACCAGCTTTCAAAGTGATCCTCCTACCAGAGGAGATTCTGCCCTCACACTCTGATTATTGGGCTGGGCTCTGGAGGGATGAGGGACTTCCCAAGGCAACCTGAAACCTATCTGTGCCCTGCATGCTGAGTGGCCTTTGGACAGGAGGGCTCCGGCTCCTTCCTCCAGGGCTGGCTGCCGAGACTCCTCCTTGGGGACAGAGTCTATAGCAACCTCCCTTTAACTACCATGGAACCGCAGAGTAAACTCGCAGCTCAGAATGATGCTCAGAGACACACATGGGATGTTGATGAGTGGGAGGAAGGCCTGAGAGCTTCCCTGGCCACCGCTCCTCTGTGCAGACCATGCCTGCTGCTGCAGTCCACCCACACTGGCCCAACCCAGGGAGCCACAGGATGGGCAGAGAGCTAGGGCATGGGCCCTGGTGATGTGGCCTCTGGTACTAGCTCTGCCCTATCTGCCTGTGGGGCCTCATCAGTTCGCTGGGCAGTGATTTCCTCAGGGTAATAGACAGTTGAAGAGTAAAGGATTTGGTCAGGCTGATGTGGGTGTGGATTCCAGCTCTGTTACAGTTATTTAGCTTTGAGAAGCCATGTAACCGTCTAATCCTCAGTTTCCTCAGTACCTGCCTATCTGTAGGGCTGCTGTGAGAACTGAAGGAGATGCTGTTGTCAAAACATTTAGCATAATGTGCCACCTGTGGAAAGGCCATGGAATGTCAGCAGTTGTTTCAGTCACATGAAGGGCTGGGTCCAGAGTAGGTTACCAACACTGGCTGGACCTAGAATCAGCTAGGTAGCCTGGAGAAGTAGCAGTGTCCAGGACCTACTCCTGATGGAGCAGTGAGGACCTCTGGGATTGGGGCCCAGACACCTAGAGCTAAAGCCCCACAGGGGGCTGGGATGTGCAGCAGGCTGAAGACCACCAACCAGGAGATCACCAAGTTTCTTTCCCAACCTAACAGACTCTGTCTTGACATCTCTTCTCCTGAGGGCCCCCTGGCTCTTCCCTCTAAGCATAACTACAGGCCTCCAAGGTTTTAAGCAGGAGGGAGATTCTCAGCACTCAGGGAGAGCTCACCCCAAGGGCCTGCATTTGTTGGGCAACATCTCTTAGCTCCTGTCCATCGAGGTCTTGGAAGATGCCCAGGGCCTTCCTGTGGCCAGTCCCAATCCAAGGTAGTTCTGAGCTCCTTCCTTCAGCCCAGCCTCATGCTTCTTGGCTCCAAGCTGTTCTGAGCTCCTGGAGGGCTGGCAGGCTCTTAGAGGCATTCACATTCCCTGTCTGGCCATGTGCCTCTTGGCTTCTAAAGGGGGCTATGTAGAGGGGCAGGGGACTTTGGGCTCTCACCACTCAGGTGCAGAGAAGAGCAGAGAGTCACCTGCCTTCCTGGGCTACAGCCAGAAGCTCAGAGGAGCAGTCTGCTTACCATCCCCCTGTCCGGTCAGGAGTGGCCACCACCGAGGCAGCGCTATAGAGGTATGAGTGACTGCAGGTGGGCACCACCCAGAAATGCATCCCTCAGTAAGCAGATGTTTAGAACAGAAGGCACCTGAGCTATCACATTGTCTAGTCTCTTAAAGGGAACAGAGGATGGGGCCCAGAGAGGGGAGGGCGCCTGTCTGAGGCTGCACAGTGAGTGAACAGGACCAGATCTTGGACCTCTGGCCCCTTCCTGGCCCAACTAAAGGACAGAAAGAGAACATGTTTAAAACCATTCCTTAAAAATAAACAAACTCCCTTCCTCTTGTTTACCTCTCTGGTTGGGATAATGTGTAAACTCCCCTACTGCCATTTTTCTTCCATCTAGGAAGAATTGAAATAGTTCAGTTATTTGTAAAATTTTAAATGACCAGCAATGTGGCCTTTAAATTAGCCAGTAATAATCCATAGAATGGAATTCTGCATTGTCATTAAGAGGAATAGATCTGTCCTGCTATGTCCTAAACATATGAAGCATGAAAATAAACATGTGCATTGATCATATCCCTATAATCATCACGGGGTCTGTACATTCCTGCCTGTTCACAGTACAGCATCCTTCATGGTTACGACGCATGTGTATGTTGCCAGGGGAGTGTGTGTGTGTGTGTTGGGTGCAGAAGGAAGGCATTGACAGATAAAAGGTAACTTTTGACACCTATTTAGGTAGCACAGGTAAAAAACCAAACACATATTTAAAAACATAGCACAATTATAATCTCTATTGGGGAATCCCACCATATACTATTACATTTGTAATGAAATTACCTAATAGCCAAGGGCACAAGAGAAGACTCATTTGTTGAAAATATCTGTTTTTGCCAGGTACTATACAAGGCATTTTGAATGTAGGCTCTTCTTTGAAAGTTGGAATTAAATGGATAATGACAAGAAAGACAGAATGAAAGGAGTGTAGTTTGCTTCTATGTTAAAAAAAAAGATCAAGCAGCCGGGTGCAGTGGCTCACGTCTGTAATCCCAGCACTTTGGGAGGCTGAGGCAGGTGGATCACCTGAGGTCAGGAGTTCGAGACCAGCCTGGCCAACATGATAAAACCCAGCCTCTACTACAAATACAAAAAAAAAAAGTTAGCAGGACATGGTGGCAGGCACCTATAATCCCAGCTACTCGGGAGGCTGAGGCAGGAGAATCGCTGGAACCTGGGAGGCGGTGGTTGCAGTGAGTCGACATTGTGCCATTGCACTCCAGCCTGGACAAGAGTGAAACTCTGTCTCAGAATAAAATAAGATCAGGCCGGACATGGTGGCTCATGCCTGTAATCCTAACACTTTGTGGGGCCAAGGTGAGCCAATCACCTGAGGTCAGGAGCTCAAGATCAGTCTGGCCAAAATGGCGAAACCTCGTCTCTATGAAAAATACCAAAAAAATTAGCTAGGCATGGCGATGGGCACCTGTAATTCTAGCTACTTAGGAGGCTGAAGCAGGAGACTTACTTGAACCTGGGAGGTGGAGGTTGCAGTGCACCAAGATCACACCACTGCACTCTAGCCTGGGCGACAGAGTGACACTCCATCTTAAAAAAAATAAATAAATAAGATCATAAATGTGTGGATGTGTATGAGCACTTAATAACATAGTACTTGTATGCCTGGGACATTTCTAGAAGGATACATTTCTAGAAGGATACAGGGTACAAAATACAGATACTAAAAATGTAGGATAAGATGGATATTCATTTTTCATAGTGTACCTTTTATATTGTTTGTATTTTGTATCACATAAGCTATTTTTATATTAAACAGCTAGCTGGTTAAATAAAGACCTGTGAAAAGTCAGCAGAGTCTATAAATGGTTTGGTTCTAACCATGTCTTTGTGTGGGTACTCAGCAGGTTACTTTCAGTTATGGAGTCTGTAATACTCTTTGTAAGAATCATTTCAATCCAAGCTTTGTTTCTAAGCTGAAATCTTGCTCCTCCATCCCCCCAGCTCCCAACTGATTGAGAAAAGGAAAAAGATAAGGACCAAAAAACAGAATATTTTAAGATCAGCTGAAATTCCACCTCCTCTACAAAGTTCTTTGGACTCCATTATCTAGCAAGCTTTTCTCTCAGCCATGAGATCCTGCTGCTGCGGCTCTGCCCTCCCCTCTGACTTGCATGGTGTCTGCCATATAGGAGACGTGCTGTGTTGATCTTGAGCAGAACACCTGCATTATGACTGTGTTCCTTCCTGCCAGGTACCTGCTGGAACAGGATTTCCCAGGCATGAGGATTGGGCCTGAGCCCACCACGGACTCCTTCATTGCGGTGATGCAAGGAGACATGGAGGGGATCATCCCTGGGAATGCCCTGGTCGTGGATCCCAAGAAACCCTTCAGGAAACTCAATGCCTTCGGCAATGCCTTCTTGAACAGGTGAGTGTGGAGGGGAACACAACACTTTGGGGTGCTCTATTTTCTTCTTCTTGGAGTATGGGATGTGAAAGAACAGTAGGTAGGATCTTGAGAGGCTTGGTGCCTTTTCCAAACCTGGAGTCTCCTGTCAGTCTTTCCATACCTAGGTTGCCCCTTGCTTGCTGGGAGTATAACTGAGTCAGTTGTGCGATGCAGGAGCCACAGAGGCCAGGCTGATTCCTCCTTATCAGGAAGCAGGGAAGGATACAACAATAACTTAGGTCACATTCCCCTACTCTGCACCTACCCCTAGTAAAAGCGGAGGAAGATGTTCCATATCTTTCCCAGCATTTGCCTAAACAGGCAAAGGCTGGACTTGCATCCAACTAGAAGGAGGCAGACGAAGGCTCTTTTCTGTTCATGGATATTGTTTCTACCTGGTGGAAAGAACCCTGGACTTAAGACGGAAGCCTTAGGTTTGAGCAGTAACTCTTCCACTAAATGAAGTGAGTGACCTTGCACAGGTCACCTCTCTTCCCCTGGGACAAGTTCAGCCTTGCAGATACAAGATCATCATGATGATTTGAATAGAAAAAGCTCTAGAGATGCTTGGCAAACTAATATGAGCCTTCAAATGAATTATTCTGCTTAATCAGAAGCAGGCTGATCCCCTGCTCACACTTCCTATACTTATAAATCCAATTTCACGTGTGCATGGTAAATACTTTGAAAATAATTTTAAAACTACTTTTTCTAATTGGAGGTGTTTAGAGTAGAGGTAATGAATATGGGCTTTGCCTTCAGATAGACCTGGGTTCAAACCCCACCTCATACGGGGGATCTTGAACAAGTTGCAAAACTTCTTTTTTGCTAATTTTTCCCATCTGTAAAATAGGATAATAGGAGTGAACGGAGAAATAAGTGGGATAATAAACAGAAAACACTCTGTTCCCCACAGAACAGAGCCCCAGGCCACTAGGGGCCTGGTGTCTACTGAAATAAAACATGAATTCTATCCCTGGCACATAGTAATCAGCAGGTTAGTTAGTGACAGTGTTATCATGTCTTGTCTCATTTGATTTCTTAATTGTTCGGTGAATGGAATAGGCATCCGCTGTGGTCATTTTTCAGTTGTAGAAGTTGAGACTCATTGCCCAAAGGATTCTCAATGTCTCTAATCCCAAAGAATAGTTTTTATAAAGCTACAAACTTGTCTTTGACCTTTCCTATAGTGTCATGGAGTCAGTCTGAGAAAGGGATAGGAAGAGGACCACATGCATGAAATGTGGAATTCTGAGTGGTCAAGAGCAGGGAGCAGAGGAGGGGTCACGCTGAGAAATCTCGAGAACTTGGCCTGGCAGAGAGAGAGGCCCAGGCATGGGGTTTAGTTTGTGTCGAGAATGAAGCTGAGGTCAGTTTAGGAAGAACGAGGAGGCAGTTGCGGTGGCAAGGTGCAGTGGGGCAGGCGTCCTGGAGTCCAGGGGTGTCTCTCCTACCTGGAACTGAGTGAGGAGGTCCTGGATGCCCAAGATGCTAAAATGCAGAAATGGAGGGGGTGGGATGAGCATGATTCAGAAGAACAAGTCAGCAGAGATGAACAGAAGCAGGGATATCTGAGCAAGGGAGTAGGCAATGAGTTTCATTTTGAACACGTTGAGTTTGCAGTGATGGTGAGTCAGCTGAGGAGCATCGTCCTATCTGAATGCAGAGAGGAGAGGCTGGACCCCAGGGGAGGGAAGAGAAAAGCCAGGGAAAACAAGAGGAAACAGGGATTGTTGCAAGAGAGGCGTACAGGTTTAGTGGTTAATGCCATTTTCGGATAATTGTGCTTATAATGATATAGTGTATTGTATTATGTGTAACAGCATATAGCCTATTATGATAACAGAATTTAAATGATTGCCATCATACGCTGGGTGCATTCCTGAGAGCTGAGCGCTCTTATGTCATTAATCAAACCCAGCAAGCCTCATGAACTCTATTGTTAAATGCATTGAAACCAGGAGGTGTGTGTGAGGTTGGGTGGGAGTGGTTTACTTTGGTAAAGACACTTAACCTCTGAATATTATTATCTTCATGTAGAAAGTGATAAAATGTAAATTGCCATAATCCAATCCTGCAAATATTGTGTGAAGAAAATCTGAGAGAGAAAGGAAAAACTATATAATTCTTTACAGTGGTTACATTTTTTATTTTATTTTATTTATTTATTTTTGAGACAGGGTGTTGCTCTGTTACCCAGGCTGGAGTGCAATGGTGTGATCTCAGCTCATTGCAGCCTCTACCTCCCAGGTTCAAGTGATTCTCCTGCCTCAGCCTCCCGAGTAGCTGGGATTATAGGCATGTGCCACCATGCCCGGCTAATTTTTGTATTTTTAGTAGAGACAGTGTTCTACCATGTTGGACAGGCTGGTCACGAACTCCTGGCCTCAAGTGATCTGCCTGCCTCGGCCTCCCAAAGTGCTGAGATTACAGGCATGAGCCACCGTACCCGGCCTACAGTGGTTCCATTTAGGGAGTGGAATTGAGGAGGGCAGAAGGATGGAGAAGAGAAAGACCTTCCTATTTCATTTTATGTCTTGCTGAACCATGTTTTTATTTTTACCATGTACATTTATTTTACAAAAAAATAATTTATAAAGAAAATATGTAGGAAGGTGTTATGAAACAAATAGCATGCACATAAAAGGTGACATTATTAAGGGGTCCTGAATCTCCTTCTAAATCTGTGACTTCAGTGAATAAAATGAAGGTGACTCAGGCAAGATCCTGCATTTCCAGAGTGACCAGCTGTCTGGCCTGGAGGGCAGACACTGATAAGGAAAGAACTGTGGCCACAGGAGGGGCTGTGTCTCCTGGCTCCCTCCCAGGTGCCTTGCTAAGGGGTAGAATTCATGTTTATTTCAATAGACACCAGCCCCCTAGCGGCCTGGGGTTCTGCTCTGTGGGGAAATATAAGGCTGATCCAGTCCAGTGGACACAAGCCTTAGAAAAGTGGAAAGAGCCAGTGGTAACCCAGGCAAGAGGAAGAGCAGGGCTGACCAGGCCTTTGTGGGAAAGTTGACATTTGACCTTGCCATTAAATCATGAGTGAATGACACCAAAAATGTAAAAAAGAGAGGACATTCCTGGCAGAAAATACTGGAAGGGGGGGAGAGGGAGAGAGAAGGAGAGAGAGACAGAGAGAGAGAGAGAGAAATATGCATCACTAGGGAAGAATGATGAGAGAATGTGGCTTTCTGCAGGCACCTGTGAAGTCGTGAGGTTCTGAGATTTTTCTCCAGCAGCACACAGCAGCTGAAGTGGTGGATGTTTAGGTTGGCTGGGGGTCTGCCAGGCATGTCCACTGAAAGGACAACAGGGGACATGGAGGAGCCCTCTTGCATGTGCCACCAGCTTCGCTGCAGCCCCCGCAAGGTGCTGCACCTGAGATTTCCCGGTTCCCGTCTCTGTGCTGCCGAGTGGTCCTATTTCACACCCTCTGTCTGCTCCCCTTCCCTTTCTTCTCTTGAATTACACTTGACTGCTATCGTAATAGAGATGTTTGGCCTTTAGATGCCCAAATATGTGTTCCTGGTTGGTTGCCATTCTTCAAGACCAGCTCTAGTGCCTCATCCTCCAGGAAGCCATCTCTCTGCCTTGAATCTTCCAAATATTTCATCTGACTTCTCTCAGGGTGCTGGTCCCATTGCACTGTGTATTCTGGTTGTCCATGTGTAGGCCTCCTCTCCTGCACCAGGCCGTGACCCTTGGAGACAGGGATCGAGGTTTGGACATCTTAGTGTCCCCAGCAGTAGGAGCTGCCTCACGATCATCCAGGGAGCTTCCTCAAAGCATAGATCCTGAGTGAGACTCACTTCTGGGGCTGGGATTCTGGCCTGGCTGCATTTTAAGCCAGGCAGGCTTGTGATCCTCTGGCCGTGGCACCCAGCCTATTATCTTGCACAGAGTAGGGCTTCAGTTACTGTTGCATGATAACCCATTTACAATGAGGACCTATACAGAGAAGCACAGCCACTCTGCCCACGAGGATCAGATCAGAAGGAGGATGCCCAGACCCTGACTCTGTACAGCGATGCTTTGGGACAGACCCTCGAAATCCCTCCTGCCTCGCTTGTCCCTAGGGGTTCATAGGAAGAGGAGGCAGGGGGTCTTCTCATTGACTCTCTAAAGAAGCTGAGGTTCCTAGAGAGGGCCAAGCTAAGTGGAGTTACTCAAGGCAGGGAGGTAGCTGGTCAAGGACAAACTAAAGACAGGGCCATAGAATTAGACCCAGGCTTTGGTCACACATGAAGATGGGATGTCGCTATGGAGTAGCCCTGCTGGTCACACATTTTACCAAACACACCCTGGTGCAGAGCTCTCTAACACTGGATGTGGGGAGAGGCAGGAAGACTGGGGTTCTGCCCTGGGTCAGCTGTCAGCCATGCCCTGCACTGGGCAAGCCCCTGGCGAACTGAACCCCTCTGCATGCACCTGCAGCTCACCTGAGAAAGACAGGTGGTTGGAATCATGGGGCTGGATCATGAAAGGTGGGTACTCACCCAGGTTTCCTCTGCCCATGCAGGTTTGTGTGTGCCCAGCTACCCAACCCCGTGCTGGAGAGCATCAGCGTCATCGACACGCCAGGGATCCTCTCTGGGGAGAAGCAGAGGATCAGCCGGGGTAAGCAACCTACCTAAGGGGTGTTGGCTGTGGACTTCATGGTTCTGGCATGTTCACTCTGTTACATACCAGAAGAGAAGCACCCAGGGCCATGCTGTTCCTTGGCCAGCCGGCACTTCACCTGTGCTGTGTGGGATCATTTTACCTGCGGCAGCCCTAGGCAGGGGTCAGCAGGGGTCGGGAGAGGAATTCAGGTCCACCATAGCTCAGGAGACAGTTGGCCTCAGTTTTCCCATCTGTAAAATGAAGACATCAATATCAGCCTCACTTCATTGGGTTTATTCATGCTACAAGAGGTACCTTCCATGGCCCTGACCCTGGCTTGCTTCTTAAGTTCCTGGGGAGCTTGCAGCTCTGCAGGACAGCCAAATGCATACAGAGAAATTCAGCTTAATAGAGTCAGTGCTCTGGGTCCTAAGAGGAGGGAACCAGGTAGTAAAAGCGCTTCGAAAACTGTTCACTCCAGAATAATACAGGGTAATTGCTCATTAAATGAGGTTGCCTGGTGTGGTGGTTAGGAGACAGAACTCTGGAGTCAGGCTGGCAGGGTTCTAAGCCTGCCTTTCCCACCTCCTAGCACAGTGACCCTTGGCAGGTTTCTAAATTTTGGTAACTTTATCTGAAAAATGGTGGGGGGTGGGGTGGGTAGTACTATCCATCTTCTAGAGTTGTTTGAAGATTAAAAGAAATGCTTTAGATAAAAAGCCTTTTCTGGCTGGCATGACCACCTAGTAACCATGAGGTGTTATGGATCATCATCGTTTTCATCATTGTTTTCTTTTTTCTAGTTCTAAAATGCTAGGCAGATGCTGTCAGAAGCTAAAAGCAACTGCTCTGGGCCCCCATCCCCAGCCTGTCCTGCCACAGTTTGCCGAGTGTCCTGCATAGCCCCCTACCCTTTCTGTGCCATGTGTTGTATCTCTAGCAAGAAAATCAGATGATGCCATATCCACCCCAATATTAGAACTAGTTGCTGGGGCTGGAGTGACATCAGCACTTGGAAGTCAGCCTGTGGTTAAGGGAGGGCTTGGAACTGCTGGGGATCTCTGGGAAGCAGCTAGAACTCTTGTCTGAATGGACCTACGTAGGTGACCATCTGCATGTGCCTTCACCCTCTGTGCTCTGTGGCTCCAGCTGGGACACAGTTCCATCCTGCCCGTGTCTGTGCCACCACAGTGGGGCCCAGAAACCTCTGCTCTTTCTGCAAGAGCATGGCCTGCCCAGGCCAGCACTGCTCAGACTAGACCGCTCAGAGGAGAAGTCACAACCTCATGGTGTGACAGGCAAGTGCTCCCACAGCTGTGTATTGATGAGGCCCAAGTGGTCCAGACCCTGGGCCCAGGTGCAGTCCACTAGCACCAGACCTGAGCTTCTGTTCAGTGCCCCTGTGAGCTGCCTTGGTGTCCTCTCTGCAGAGAGCAGCTCTCTTCTGATGAGGCCAGGTGTGTGGTACAGGGCCAGGCTTGGCTCTTTGGGGCTACACTACGTCTGTGTGTGAGCTGCCAAGCCTGTCCTGGCCAGGAGTGGAGAGGGAAGAGGGGCCCTCCAGGCCAGCAGCTTGCTCAAGGGCCGGGTTAACCCATCAGCCCTCCGGGGAAAACACAGCCTGGAGTCCTCATCCTGTAGCAGGTGGGAGGGAGAAGGAGGCTGAACATCCTGAGCAGGAAAGCCCTGCTCTCTCTCCTCACCACCTCTTGCTTTGCTTAGGAGGTAAGACTGGGAAGAAGAGGGGAAATGAAGCAGCTGAGTCAGGAGGGACTTGAGAAACTGTGTTAGCAATTCCTGTAATTGGTGGCCTGTGAGTTCTAGGACATCACAGCGTTCCCTGGGAAGGGAATGTTGGGAGACTTTGTTCCCTGGCTCCCTGTCTCTGCTGTATTGTGGAGGTGAGAAGGAGCAGGAATCCATGGCCTGGGAAACAGGGATGTCTGACCCTCCTTCCTTCCAGCCGATGTGCGCTGTAGCGCCTGGCTCCCTGCTCAGCGCCCTGTGTAGGGCAGCGCAGGTGATTCCCCTGTCTTGCATTGGTTTGTTTCCCTGAGCACCCCTCTTCTCCTAACCCACCCATTCCCACCCTTAAGTGGTTCATCTCTGGGGTTCACTCTGCATTTAGGCCTAAAAGGGATTTGCTGTTTTACTCAGGCAGCTCAGGACTCCTTCAGGAAGGCTGGGGAAAGCCACCTCTTCCCAGGGTTATGTCCCTGGGGGCCGTGCACATGTGTACCCAGAAGGCCACTGCAGCCTGACCAGCAGGTCCAGAGAGGACTCCAGCCTCTGAGGTTTCCAAGGACACTGTACTAGGAGTTCAGAGCTCTGGGCTTTAGAACCTCTGTGTGTCTCAATAGGTCACATTTTCAGTGTCCCCATGTGTAGCAAGGGGTAATGATATGCATCACACAGCCTTCTTGTGAGGTCCATAGACCATATGAAAACACAGGCCATAGCCCTGGGTCTGGATCGCCATGAGCAACCTTCCTCCATCCTTATCTGTCAGTTGGCATCACCCATTATACAATCCCAGAGTAATCTCTGTGAATGTCTGTGCAAAGGATTCTGGGCCCCACTATGATGGCACAGACATGGGCAGGATGGAACTGTGTCCCAGCTGGAGCCACAGAGCACAGAGGGTGAAGGCACATGCAGATGGTCACCTACCTAGGTCCATTCAGACCAGAGTTCTAGCTGCTTCCCAGAGATCCCCAGCAGTTCCAAGCCCTTCCTTCCAAGCAGTGCACAACCTGTGCAGCTGTATGTGGCAGACTGGTTCCCAGGGACTCCTGCCTTCCTCAGTTCCTATCCTATTTCATTCTTTTCCTATTTATCTACCTCTCTCCTGCCTTTGTCTGTTGGACCTCAGTGAATGCCTTATGCAAATTAAGTTCTTGGCATTCTTGCCTGCACTTCCTAACCCCTCTCACCCCACAATAACTAATCCCCAGGTCCCCATACTTCTGGGAGAAGTGATGGCCCTAGGAGTGGCTTTGCAAGCCAGTTTGTTTTCTGCTTTCTTGAGTCCAGAGTGTAAATGCAGCTGCTGGCAAAAGCAGCCTGCATTAAAATCAAGAGCTAGGAGCTGGGCTGCTGGTGCCTGGTGCAGTGCTGACCTCAGCACCCTGAGGAGACCAGGAAAGTTGGGCGGAGGGCATCAGATGCCCTCAGTTATCTGTAGGACCCCAAACAAGGAGAGTTTCCAGGGTGCCTTTCTTTCCCACAATTGGCCTTAGAACACATAGTTCCGGTTTAAACTGACACACATAGACCCTCCCCCACCCATACCTCCTTTTACACACACACCCACACCCACATATGCACACAGACTCCCCACACATATCCCGCACATATACACAACTCCCCTCTTCCCCACAGCCCTCCCTCCCCCACTACACAAATGTGTGCTGAGAACCAAACTTGCTTCATCATGGCTTCTTGCCTGGGGCTCCAAGAGCTCTGGGTTTGGCCACAGAGCAGACTGGGTGCTTCTCACCTTCCTCCAGCCAGCGCAGGGCAGGACTGGACACCCTTGCTCCCTGGAATAATCCTGCCAACTATGTCCTGCACTGGGCCTCATACCTGGCGCAGGGCTGTGTCTCACCAGAAAAAAAGGGGCAATGTTATCAAGTCAGCACAAAGGCCCCAATGGGCCACGTTAGACTGCCTGTTCTGCAAAGTGAGCTGCTTCCAGGGGCTCCAAGATCTCAGGCTTCGCAGGAAGGAGCACTGGGGACCCAGGCTAGAAGGCAGCAAAGTGTCCTCCTTGCTCAGGGTATTGCCCCTCTACTGAGCCTGGTGGGGGTGATGTGTCTGGTGGGAAGAAGGGTGGGGTGCTTCTTCCTGGGGAAGCTGATTCTGGGAGGTCCTGGGGCAGCACGTGTCTCTGGATGCAGATGTGTTGGGGTGGGCAGGGGAGGCAGGCAGGGAGGCGGTTCCTGGAAGTGGCAGGATGTGCCCCGGCCAGGCTCATTACTGGGAAGAAGTGAGGATGCGGCAGAAGTGGGAGGGCTCCAGAAGGCTGAGTGTCCTCAGCTTAGGAACCACATTTCCTGGCTGCTTCCCAGCTAGAAATCCCCACAGGCACCACCTTAGGAAAGCAGGCCAGGGCTTTGTGCTGACACCACAGACTGCACAGCTGGAAGCTCCTCCCCACAGGCCCCTTCCTGTACAGGTGAGCTCAGCAGGGCCAGAGCAGGTTGAAAACTTGCCCAGGTCTCACATCTGCAGTGAGAACTCTGGTCTTCCTATTCCAAGTCCCATGGCTTCTCAGCACACTATCATCACCTACCCAGGAAGAGCGCAGAGGGTAGGAATGAGCGCAAACCTCTCATCTCCAAGCTTCTTCTAGGGGGCTTTAGGGCTCAGACCTTGGCAGTTCTGGGCTGATCCTTGCAGCCTCACATTCCTAGCCCATCTGGGGGACTCTCTCTGGAGCAGAGCCTGTACTTAGGGGCCTCTGGGTCTTCCCAGATTATGTGCTGGGACATGCATCCCCGTGTGGGCACTCCCATGCCTGGGCAGAGCAGCTGAGTCCTGACACCCTTCAACAGGCCTTGCCGACCATCTGCTCGGGCCGCTCTTTGCCGTTACTTCTTGGAAGCGTCTAATGTGGCATTTGTTCCCCATTGTCAGCCAAACTCTTCCTACATTTTGGACATTGATGCCTTGTTATTCCTCTTTTGCTCAAATGTCTTTAAATCTTGACGGAGACTTTTGAGAAGGAGCGATGGGCTTTTGTATGTACCCACTGCAAGTAAGTGCCTGGTTTGAGGGCTTGGCCTCCAACTTCAGGCTCACATGGCTGTGAGCTGTTATAGAAAGAGAACGTGGGCTGCGAGTCAAGGAGCTGGGTTCCAGGCCTCAGTTGGCCACCGGCTGGCTGTGTGAGCTGGGGCGAGCCCCTTAATCTCTTTGTGTCCCCATTCCCTGTCCTGTAAGATGTGTATGCCCTACTTACCTCCTGGAATATGGAGGATTATGAAGAGTAAATGAGGTCGTGTGGCTGGAAATGCAAAGAAGCTTGCTGCCCTGTCAGGGCCCAGGCACTGCTTTCAGACCACGAGGAAGCTGGTGGGTGATGAAGGAGTGGCTGTGCTTACTGTGTTTGTCTGATTGATTTCCTCCTGTGTGGCATTACTTCGGAGTGCTTTCTTTCCAGTCCTCTGGAGCCTAGGGTTGCAGAGGACCACAGATCCCTGCAGGCTGCCCCGTCTCCAGGCCCACAGCCGGTTGACTAGACCTCTTAGAGCCAGCAGACTCATGCCATGATGTCCAGAAAGGCAGCTTTTCTGCTCTGCCTCCTGGGGCTTGAATCTCCCCCCACTCACTGATCCATATTTCAGGAACCCTTGGGCTGCCGCGGGTGCTCAAGAGCTACTGCTGTGGGTCTCAGAGCCACTGCTGGAACCAGAGAGGGAAAGGGGGCCTGCCACTGGTGATGCCGCTCACTGCAGCTGCCGAGGCAGAGTCTCTGCCGTCAGATCTGCTGCCACAGCTCTACCACAGACTCCTCTTTCAGTCATTTGTTATCCCCATTTTGCAGCTCAGAAAACTGAGGTTCAGATTTGACAAATAAATGAAAAGCTAATCCTATACCATACCCTTTTTCTTACTGGATCCAGTCTATATCTTTGAGATACCCCCATTCCTAGATCTACACCGAAGTCCAAGCCAAGTAAAGAATGAAATTTCGGTCCTGCAGGTGACACAGGCTCAGGGGTAGCCAGGAGCAGGGAGGCTGAGCTTCAGAGGAACCCATGGAGTCATTGCTTGATGGTCATGGTCTTCCTAGCCGCACCTGGCCGGAAGCTACTGGCATTACTGAGTCTGTAGTTTAATAGCAGCTTGCCAGAGTGAGGAGGAGGCCTCTGCTTATAAAATCATAGAAACAGTTCCTGGAAGCCCTTGGCCTGTCCTGAGGCAGAGAAGGACTTCACCCAGGCATCTCCGAGGCCTGTAAGACAGCAGCCTGCAGCCTCGTTCTCTCGTTGGGCCTGCAAAGTTTCTTTGCCTAATCTCCATCCATCCCCCTGTACTCCCGACCCTCACACCTCTGGTTTCAGATGCAGAGAATTGTCAACAGAGAAAGGAAGCTCAGAGGTTGTCCAGCCCAATCCCCTGGTTTGATGAGGAAAGACAGCGAGGAGGAGAGAGGGGAGGCTGCATGCCCGAGGACACACAGTCCATTAGTGGCTAAGCAGAAATGAGAGGTGGGCTCCCCCAGGCCAGTGCTCCTCTGGTGACCCCTTCCGAGCATGTCCCATCTCATAGAACTAGTGCTTAGAAGGAGCACTTTATAAAAAAAAAAACAGCAGGGCAATCAGAACAGTCAAGATCACAGCTCAGTGGTTTCACCTGCATCCTCTGATTTGGTTTGATCCTCACAGTAACCCTATGACTGAGTCGCCGGTTCTTCGACCATAAAACTGAGGCCCAGAGATTACTCATTTACTGTCTCCCAGATGCAAAATGTGTAACAAGGATCCCATGTTCCATTCAGCAAATACTGATAGTGCATCTGCTATGTGCCACGCACTGTGCTGGGTGCAGGGGAAGCCCAGAAGAATGAGGTGCTACCCCTGTCCTGCCCAGCTCCCAGTGCAGCGACGATTTCAGTGGGCTGAGCGGCAGAACAGGAGCATGCATGATGCTTCAAGACCACCGGGGGCAGGGACAGGGACGGCCAGGGGTCTATCCTGTTCTGGCAGCACCGACATATTGCTGACCCTCAACCTTTGCAGACACAGCCTCCTCTTACATCACTGGCGTCATCAGGGATTGCCGCAGGATTGCAGGGACAGAGCCTCTTCTCTTCTCTGCAGCTTCTCTGGTGCCTTTGTGTTCCCCAGCGTGATGGAGGCATGGCTACAGTGCAAGAGTTGAGTTTGGAATTCAGGTCTTGGCTCTGACCCTCAGCATTGCATGGCCTTGGGCCTTTCTCTGACCCTCTATAAACCTCCATTACCTTATCAGCATAGGGCTCAATGCTGGCCGCCCTGGCTGCCTTAGCCTGTTCTGAGCCATTGAGCCAAGGCATGGGGCTGAGATTTGCTAGACAGGTGAGAGAGAGCTGTAGCTCAGTCTTATCCTCCCAGCAGCCCTCCTGGGGGCCTGCCCCACTGCAGCTAAAATCCAGATTGGGAAATGAAGAGCAGCAGAAGGCCAGGGGCCTGGCAGAGAGTTGTGGAGGGCCCTGCTGCGCTCCTGATGTGAGCTGTTTGTGGAGGCGGGGGTTGAGGTAGGGGGCTCAGGCTGCCCTGATTTTCTTAGCCCTCCGGCCTCTCTCCACCCACAGCTCTGAGGGACTGCCTTTGGGAGGTGACAGCAGCCTTGCCATGGGCTGTGCCAAAGGGAAGTTAAAAATCGTCTGGAGCCGTCCCTGGGGAGAGGAGGAGGGATGGAGGGATGGAGGGATGGAGGGATGGAGGGATGGAGGGAAGGAGGGGAGGAGTACGGGCTGCAGGCTTCACCTGGAGTGGGAGTGTTTAGGCCTCCCACGCTCCAGTGAGGACTGGCTGGGCCTGCGTACCAGGGAGGGAGGGAGGCAGGAAGTGGCCAGGTGCAGAACAGCTGGATGGCTGACAGCTGGGTCGTCTGGCCTCACCACTTGCCAGCTGTTTGGCCCTCTCCTCTTTGAACCTCAGTTTCCTCCCCTGGAGGTGAGAATGATACTCCTCATGCTGCCTATCTCAGAGGGTGTTATGAGGGTGAAATGAGGTCATGAATGAACAGCTTGCCATCCGCAGAAAGCACCGAACTTGGAGTTGGAGAGCTAGGGGTTGTGTCCCACGGGTGGTCTTTGCTGAGTCACTTAACCTCATAGAGTTTGTGTGAACATCTCCCAGGCAGAGCAGCCTCTGAAGCACTTTCCTGGGCCTTGCCCCTGAGCCCAGACAAAGCACCTGTCTTCAAATGAGAAAGAAAAATCTAGTTCACACCAGGTCCTCCATGACACACCAAACAGGGACTGTCCTCAGGGTGGTACCTGGAGACACTGGGCCAGCTCTGCCCTTTCCTGAGCTTCAGTTTCCCTATCTGTAAATCAGGGAGTTGGACCATTGATTGCTAAGCTCGTCGTAGCCTCATGTGTCTACCCCTCAAGAGCAGGGGAAGAAGACTCGTGTGTTCGTTGAGATGTATATTAGTTGAGCAGCTGATAGATCTTGGAGAAAATCACCTGGGAATGGAAATACTTTGAAGCACTTCATTTACCAAAGACAGAGGAGTTTAAAATGGATAGTACCAGTATCTGGGTAAGCAGAGGAAGGTTTTACCATCCTTTGTTCGTTGGAATTCTCTTACAGCCACTGGACAAACGTTAAAGGGGTCCTCCAGGAAGCTTTAGGGCAGCGACTTTTCCCATCCGTGCTGATCCCATTCTCTTAGCCCCTGTGACAGTGCCTCCACATGTCCTAAATATGTACACCACTGGGTTCACTAGATGCCACAGGGTAAGGGAAACGCTTCTTAAACTTAGTTCCCTTGACTCCTCCTCATCGATGCCTGCAGCTTAGTCTGATGTGACAGCCTTTGAAAGCCAGCTCAGTGCAGTGATCCATTGCACTGACTCCAGGGCCACCTTCCTGGACTCGAGTCCCAGCCCATTGCATACCAGCTGGGGAACCTTAGACAAGTTACTTTATCTGTTTGTATCTCTGGTTACTCCTCAGAGAAGTGGGGCTGACATTAGTGTCTAATGACACTGCATAGGGTCTTCATGAGGATTAAAGGAATTAATGATTATGAAGTACTTAGGTCAGTGCTGCACACCTTTTGAACGCTATGGAAGTGTTAGCTTTTGTTCTTTTTATGGACCAGTGGTATTCAAAGTGTGGTCCTTGACCGACAGCCTCAGAATCTCCTGGGAGCTTGTTAGAAATGCTCTGCGTCAGACCTACTGAAACAGAAACTTTGGGAATAGAGTCCAACCATCTAGGTTTTAACAAGTTCTGTGGGGGATTCTGATGCAGGCTAAGTTAGGACCCCCATTACAGACAATCTGAGCTTCTTAAGTCTGATTCAGTCATAAGACAGTTGCCTGATGATCTTGCCTGGTCTCCAGTCTCCCTCTGTGAGGCAGGGCAGGCTTTTCCCTAATGATTTGGTTTCCCATTCAATGGTGGCCATGAGCTTTGGGTCCCCAGTGAGTGTCCCCTTGGAACCCTTGTGCTACGGGGAGCCAGGGTGGTTGATCACATTAGACCCCAAGAAAGGGCTCCTACCTCGGTGCCAGAGTTATGCCATGGGGCAGTGGCAGCAGGGGAGGCTGAGAACCCTGCTTAGACTCTGAGCGGGAAAGCCTGCCACCTCCATCCTCATGCCACTGCTGCTGCTCATGGGCTGTGTGCACTTCCACAAGTCACTTGACTGAGCCCCACTTCCTTAGCTCTTGTCTTCCTATTTTATGTCAGAGGAGCCTGAGACACAGAGTTAAGACCTACTGGGGCTCTGGGTGTCAGGAATGTATAGACTGTTGGTCTGCCCTCCCGCTTCAGCCCATCCTGGATCCACAGCTACTTGGGATTGAGTATAACAGCTTCTGTGGGGCTCCTGTAACCAGCCTGACCTAAAGCAGCTTAGTGCTCAACAACCAGGCTGTGGGTGACCAGAGTCCCAGTCACATCCTAAGGAAGAAACCCCTTGTGGTTTCAAGAGTTGGGAATTCTGTGCTGCAGCTGATTACAAAGGAAAGAGCCTGCGTAAGAACAAATTGTGTGTTTTTATAAAAAGAATTGCAGATTTATTCCAGACCAGTGATGGGCATGGTCTGAACCATCATCAGTATCTACCTTTTACTCTTTCATTGTTTTCAGACATTACAAAGGATTTCTGAGTTTTTGTATCAGGTTAGGTGTCCAGACTTCCTTTTGCAGCAGGCTGCTAAATACAGTAAGCATGGATAGGAGAGCTGGATAGTGGCGTGTCTTATGGATATAATGATGTTAATAAGAGTAACTAGGCCAGGTGTAGTGGCTAGCCGGGGGTGGTGGCTCATTCCTGTAATCCCAGCACTTTGGGAGGCCAAGGCAGGCGGATCACCTGAGGTCAGGAGTTCAAGACTCAGCTTGGCTACCATGGCGAAACCTTGTCTCTACTAAAAATACAAAAATTAGCTGGGCGTGGTGGCACATTCCTGTAATCCCAGTTACCCTGGAGGCTGAGGCAAGAAAATTGCTTGAACCTGGGAGGCAGAGGTTGTAGCTAGCAGAGATGGTGCCACTGCATTCCAGCCTGGGCGACAGGAACAAAAAAAAAGGAACTAGCATTTACTGACAATCTACTAAGTGCTGGATTTTTGGATTATTTAATCTTCATAATTCTATCAATTAGGTATTCCTATTATTTTAGTATTTAATAGTATTTTTAGATGAAAAAATACTGAGACATTGAGTAATTTGCTCAAATCCAAACAGTCAAAATGTGGAGGAGCCAGGATTTAAATTCAGATCTCACTCCCAAGACTGTGTTATTTCTACTGCACCTGACTGCTTCTCCAAACCCCTGCCCTACACCCCAGCGGCCCCAGCCCCTGACTGTCCCTCTGCCGGCAGGGTATGACTTTGCAGCTGTCCTTGAGTGGTTTGCCGAGCGGGTTGACCGCATCATTCTGCTCTTCGATGCCCACAAACTGGACATCTCTGATGAGTTCTCAGAAGTCATCAAGGCCCTCAAGAACCACGAGGACAAGATGCGGGTGGTGCTGAACAAAGCTGACCAGATCGAGACGCAGCAGCTGATGCGGGTGTACGGGGCCCTCATGTGGTCCTTGGGGAAGATCGTAAACACCCCAGAGGTGATCCGGGTCTACATCGGCTCCTTCTGGTCCCACCCCCTCCTCATCCCTGACAATCGGAAGCTCTTCGAGGCTGAGGAACAGGACCTGTTCAGGGACATCCAGAGTCTGCCCCGAAATGCTGCCCTGCGCAAGCTCAATGACCTCATCAAGAGAGCCAGGCTGGCCAAGGTGAGGCAGCCCCCTGGAAGGTGGGCAGCTTGGGCAGGGGCCAAGAGTTTGGGGGTCAGCTGCAGGAGCTGAGGGTTGCTACCTCCAATAGCTGGGCTGGAGAATGTCCTGCAGCCACCTTGTCATGTGTGTGGCACCAAGGGGCAGGATAGTGTGGGGGCCACGGTTACAGGCTCTGGGATCAGAGGGCCAGATGGGAACAGACTCCACTATTTACTGTCTGTGGGATTCCCAGCCTTGGCAAGGCTGATAGTCTCTCTATGCCTCTGTCTGCATCTGTAAAATGAAGGGGTTGTTGGAGGATAAAGTGAAATAAAGAGTCTCAAAGCCATCATCACAGCGCCTGACAGCTTTGGAGATGCTCAGCAAATGTCAGCTGTTAGTATTGTCTTTAGCAGCAGCAGCAGCAGCAGTAACATGACTACCTCATCCTGACTTTTCCGTAGCTCCCCACAACCTCACCTTGCCCATGTAACATAGAAAAACAGCCCAGCCCTCCAAGCAATGTGGGGGCATGAGGGTAGTAGAGGTAGAAAGAATTTCAGAAGTAGGAGCAGGGGGAGGCAGGAGGGATGTAGGGTTAGCAATGGGGTGGGAGCCATCCTAGAAGGAAGGGAACGTCCAGGGTCTTGATGTGAAGGCTTCTCTCTGGCCCTGTTTGTCAGGTCCACGCCTACATCATCAGCTCTCTGAAGAAGGAGATGCCCTCGGTGTTTGGGAAGGACAACAAGAAGAAGGAGCTGGTGAACAACCTGGCTGAGATCTATGGCCGCATTGAGCGGGAGCACCAGATATCACCTGGGGACTTCCCCAACCTGAAGAGGATGCAGGTAGCGAGGGTTGGGGGTTCTAAAACCAGGGACAGTGTCTGAGAGCTGGCTGAGCAGCCTGAGTATGGAGGAGGCCACCCTTGGAGCCCCTGGGGAGAATCCAGCTCAGAATCATCAGGCAAGGCGGTGGCCCTGGATCTGCTCTCTGTTGGGCGGTCACTGGCCCAACAGGGGAGAGACACGGAGCCCACCGCCCCAATGGGTGCAGGTGTGTTAGATGATGTTGGGGGTCTGACACCTCCAGTTGATGACCTTCTCTAGTCACGGCCACCACCGGCTTGACATCCCACCATCTCTGGTGCAATGGGATGGGCCACCTGACCAAGGTTCTCCAGGCTCTTAAAGTGCCTGAGTTTACATCCGAGGTCCACCTTATGAGCAATTTGAGAAACAAGCTTCAGGGAGGCAGAAGTGCACACGGGTGCTCATCTTTGGGTCATATTGCAGGTGCCTATCTTGGGCCAGTGACCATCACATATGGTTTCTTGTGGTTTTCCCCAAAGCACTCCTCAGAGGGAGGCATTTGTCCTCTACCGTTTTACAGAAGAAACTGAGGTCTCAGTGTTTTCTGAGTGTAGCAGTCACATAGACCACAAGAAGAAAAGCCAGGAGCTGTGCCCAAGGTCCAAACAGGAAACCACCATACCACATTGACTGGATCCTCTCTGAGCCTTCATCTCCCCATCTGTAAACTGAAGCTACAAAATCACCTCATACACAGGTGTTGTGAGCACCAGTGAGATAATATTTCCAAAGCCCTTAGCATAAAGCCAAACACAAACTACACCCTTAATACACAGTAGCCATCACTGGGTGGGCAGGGGGAGCTGGGCGCTAGCACAAAGCATCTACCCTCTGTAGGTGCTTCTTATGATTTTAGTTTTTAGTTGATAAGTTAAAAAAGGGGTCTTAGGGTTCCTTTCAAATGTTATCTTCTCAACTTCTTATCAACTTCTTATGATTCTAGAAATGAGGGAATTAGAGGCCGGGCACAGTGGCTCATGCCTGTAATCCCAGCACTTTGGGAGGCTGAGACAGGCAGCTCACCTGAGGTCAGGAGTTCTAGACCAGCCTGGCCAACATGGCAAAACTTCTACTAAAAATGCAAAAGAGTTAACTGGGTATGGTGGCAAGCACCTGTAATCCCAGCTACTTGGGAGGCTGAGGCACAAGAATCACTTGAGCCCAGGAGGCAGAGGCTGGACTGAGCCTATTTATATACACCATAGAATGGATATACACAAGACTGTGCCACTGCACTTCAGCCTGGGCGACAGAGCAAGACTCCATCTCAAAAACTAAAAAACAAAAGAATTAGGGAATTAGAAAAGTTAAAAAATAGCAGCCATAGAAGGACTTAATAGATGCTGTTGCTCTTGTGTCGATCTTTAGCTTGAGAATCAGTTTCTCAGTTTAAATCTAGGGTTTTCATGACATCACTATAGTCCTAAATAGGTATTTTTAGTTTCCTATCTTTCAAAAGAAAAAGAAAAAAATACATATTCCAAGTATTATGTATCCATTCATTCCTATAACCACCTACCTCGAGCCATTCACTAACCAGCATTGCTTTTGTGTTGAGGATTTCCCGGTCCTTGACTTGGAACACTTCAGCTCTTCGCTTCTCCTTTTGTTAAGAATTTAATGATCTGTAAACAAACATTTGGGAAGATAACATTTGAAAGGTACCCTAAGACCCCTTTTTAAATGTGAGAAATCCTTTCAAAACATAAAAATTCTCGCCTCATTTGCTTGCCAGTTTGATATTCTGTTCTGTGCTTCAGTATGCTGAATCCACAGTGTAAATAGCTGTCCTGTGTGGGTGTCTGTGTACGGTGATGGGAGTACCTGCCCATCATGCCCCCTAGGAGATACTGGGACCCCTGCATGGGAGCCCACCAAACACACCTAGATGTGAGCAGGCTGGGAGAGACAGGAGGAATGAGAGGTGGGAGGACCTTGGGACATGATGCCCTGAGGAGTGGGAAATAGGGCTCTGTCTGCTCCTTCTCCAGGAGGCCTTCAGCCCTCAGGCCTCTGTGGCTCAGCCCCACCCTAGGAGGGAGGTGAGAGGTACTCAGGCGAACACCTGCCCTAGAAAGCTGTGGGTGTTTTCTGCATTTTTCTGCAGCAAACTAGCTGTGCTTCACCCCTGCATACTGGCCCCTTCTCAGCCTCTGGAGAGTTCTGTGGCCAAAGCTAGGGCAGGAGCAGAAAGCTCTTACCTTGTCACCCTCTAGAGGCCATGGAGAAGTTGCTGTTCTAGACTCTGAACCTTTCAAAATTGAACCTTTCAAAATTGCAGAAACCTGAAAAGTAGAACATATTTCTTTTATGGTGTGGTGTGGGTAGTCATGTGAAGGCAAAGGGAGCTCTTCCAAAATCTGCCTGCCTGCCTGTGCCCTACTGTGTCAAACCCCTGAGGGCAGTCATGCCTTGTTAATGACAGGGACGGGTCCTCAGCAGTGCATTGTGAGGTGATTTTGTCGTTTCTGTGTGAACACCATAGAATGTATATACACCTGGATAGTAGAGCCTACCAAACACCTAGGCTATATGGTATGATGACCTATTGCTTCTAGGCCACAAACCTAGCATGTGACTGTACTGAATGCTACAGGCAGTTGTAACTCAATGTATTTGTGTATCTAAGCATAGAAAAGATACAGTAAGAAAACCATATAAAAGATAAACAATGGTATACCTGTAGAGGGCACTTACCATGAATGGAGCTTGCAGGACTGGAAGTTGCTCTGGGTGAGCCAGTGAGTGAGGGTGAGTGAGTGTGAAGGCCTAGCATATCACTGTACACTGCTGTAGATTTTAGAAACACTATACTGGCCGGGCTCCGTGGCTCATACCTCATACCAAAGTAATCCCAGCACTTTGGGAGGCCAAGGCAGGCAGATCACGAGGTCAGGAGATCGAGACCATCCTGTCTAACACGGTGAAACCTCACTGTTGTACTGGTGCGAGCACAGAAAGTCAACACCAAGACAAAAGTATATCAAACTGCAGGGTCTTTATTGCTGGTGGCCACGGAGGACTAGCGCCTCTCCAACCCGTGGCCCCAAAAGGAGAGTGTCAAGACCTTTTATGCCCGTAAACTACCTCGGGGATGAGGGTGAGGGGCGGGGGGTGAGGGTGAGGGGCGGGGGGTGAGGGTGAGGGGCTTCAGACATTCCAAGGGCCAGTGGACTTTGGACATTCTGTAAATTACCTCCTGGGCAGAGATGAGGGTGAGGGGCTTCGGACATTCTGATTGTTACTTAAGTGGTTCACAGAAGTCAAGATAAGTGTTAGTTTACATGTTGTCTGGGTAGGGTGGAAATTACAGACCTTAGTTACTTATTACAAGTCGCAGGGGCCAAGATGGTATGGGTTTGGACTGCTTGCCCATCATTAGGGTTACAGAGAGCAGTTTCAACAGAAAGCTGAGGTATGGTTGAGGTCTGCAGTTTTTTTGGGCTTTTACCATGTCACACTCGCCTCTACTAAAAATACAAAAAATTAGCTGGGCGTGGTGGCATGTGCCTGTAGTCCCAGTTACTTGGGTGGCTGAGGCAGAAGAATTGCTTGAACCCGGGAGGCGGAGGTTGCAGTGAGCTGAGATCGTGCCACTGCACTCCAGCCTGGGCGACAGAGTGAGACTCCGTCTCAAAAAAAATTAAAAAAAGAGAGAGAAACACTGTACACTTAATCTACACTAAATTTATTTTTAGAAACATTTTCTTTCTTCAGTAATAAATTAACAATTCTACTTTAGAAACTTTTTGACTCTTATAGTAACACTTGGCTTAAAACATGCATTGCATATCTATACACAAATATTTTCTTATTCTATAAGTTTTTTCTATTAAAAAAGCATTATTTTTTACTTTCTAATTTTTCATGTACTAAAAACCAAGATGCAAACACCCACAGTGGCCTAGGCCTACACAGGGTCAGGATCATCAGTTTCACTCTCTTCACCGCCATGTCGTATCCCACTGGAAGGTCTTGAGAAGCAGTAACACACATGTAGCTCTCATCTATAATAACAATGTCTTCTTCTGGAATTCCTCCTGAAGAACCTGCCTGAGGTTGTTTTACTGTTAACTTTGTTTGTAAATAAGTAGAAGGAATACACTCTAAACAATGAAAAGTACAGTATAGTAAATATTGACATAAACCAGTGACAGTCATTATCATTATCCAGCATTACGGACTCCATGTAAATGTGTGTGCTAGACTTTTATACCACTGGCAGCACAATAGGTTCATTTACACCAGCATCACCACAGATACATAATGTGTTGTGTTATGTACAATGTCACTAGACAATAGGAATTTCCCAGCTCCATGACTCTCTTCTGGGACGCTCATCGTATGTGTGATCCCTCATTGACTGAAATATTGTAATGCAGCACATGACTGTATTTTGAAATCTCTCTTCAGGGAACTCCAATGAGCATCCTGATTAAGAACCATACTTTGGGGACAACCTTGGCTTCTAATTATGATTTGGTTTTAGTAGACTGTGCCTTGTTTTTTTGTTTTTTCACTATGTGGGGATAGAATGTGATTTTCCTACCTCAGAAGGCATTGGGGGACTGAATGAGGTAATGTAGTGAAGACCTTTGTGGTGATTTTCAAGTACAGCATAACCCTTATTAAAGTAGAGGCCATCGTGTGGTGGCTCACGCCTGTAATCCCAGTACTTTGGGAAGCCAGGAGTTCAAGACCAGCCTGGCCAACATGGTGAAACCCCATCTCTACTAAAAATACAAAAATTAGCTGGATGTGGTGGTGCATGCCTGAAGCCCCAGCTACTTGGTAGGCTGAGGTGGGAGAATTGCTTGAAACTGGGAGGCGGAGGTTGCAGTGAGCCAAGATCAGGCCACTGCACTCCAGCCTGGGTAACAAAGTGAGGCTCTGTGACAAAAAAAAAAAAAAAAAGCAATAATAAATAAAATAAAAGTAAAAAAAAAGTAGAGGCCCATATGACCTAGTATCAGGGAGTACAGCATTCAAGAGACAAGATTCAATAGCCAAAACTGACTTAAAGAGATATGTATGTTTTCCTCTCTGGAATGAAATTAAAAGGGATTGAAATAAATAGGTCAAGCCAATACTTGTTAAATTTCTCTTTCTTCCCAGCCCCTACAACTCTTCTAATTCCTCCTGAAAAATCCCATCATCAGCCCAGTGGGCCTTCATTCCCCTCCCCTCTTATACCTTTGATTACCATGTCATGTCCATCAGCTGAGCCTCTAAGTCACACGTCTTTCGTTGTGGAAAGGGATCAGTTGTGAACATTCTAGTGTTCATAGGAGGCACATGACAAATGGAGGGCTCTCCCCTCTCACTGTATCCTATCTTCATCTTCTCTCCCCTTCTTCCCAGGACCAGCTGCAGGCCCAGGACTTTAGCAAGTTCCAGCCGCTGAAGATCAAGCTGCTGGAGGTAGTGGATGACATGCTGGCCTACGACATTGCTCAACTCATGGTGCTGGTGCGCCAGGAGGAGTCACAGCAGCCCATCCAGATGGTGAAGGGCGGAGCATTCGAGGGCACCCTGCACGGCCCTTTTGGGCATGGCTATGGGGAGGGGGCTGGAGAAGGTATTGACGATGCTGAGTGGGTGGTGGCCAGGGATAAGCCCATGTACGACGAGATCTTCTACACCCTGTCACCAGTGGATGGCAAGATCACAGGCGCTAATGCCAAGAAGGAGATGGTGCGCTCCAAGCTGCCCAACAGCGTGCTGGGCAAGATCTGGAAGCTGGCCGACATTGACAAGGATGGCATGCTGGATGATGAGGAGTTTGCGCTGGCCAACCACCTTATCAAAGTCAAGCTGGAGGGGCACGAGCTGCCCAATGAGCTGCCTGCCCACCTCTTGCCCCCGTCCAAGAGGAAAGTTGCTGAATGATGGGGGTGGAGGGGCATTCAGACAGGCAGGTGTTAGAGGAGGAGATGAGAGCAGTGACTACACACACACACACACACGCACGTGCACGCATACACACACACACACACACACACATACATGCACAGATCTTGACATTGCACTGTAGGTAAGAGATGACCATGATGCCCATGTTTGCAGCTCATACTTGTTTGGGTACATCTCTAAGTTCTCGGGATCAGTAGAAGGAAAGGAGCACTCCCGGGCGCCAGAGTCTAAGCCTAAGTCTCCATCCCTCCTCCCCTCTCATCATCCACTCCCCTCTCAGAGACCTGAGGATATTCACTTGCCCACAGATGGCCCACCCACCTTCAGATTCCCCAGTGCCTCCACACCCGGGCTCTGGGCAGATGGAAAAGACTTTTCATTTAGTAGACAATTCACTTTTTTTTCTGTGCTTCCTCTACCTGCTTTGGCTTCATAATAAGAAATCCATTCAGGAGCTAGGAGATCTGAGGGCCGGGAGGCAGCCTCAGGGAGGAGAGGTGAGAAAGGAAGAATCTTCTAGAGATGTCATCCCAGGAACTCTGTTCTTTCCTTATCTAAGCCTCTGTCTTCTTCAGCAAAACCTTGTTTTGAACTCTGCCGGTATTTCATTTTAAAGAATCCCAGAGGCGGAGAGAGAAGAGAAAAAAATTCATAGCGCAAGGAAGCTGTCCTATAATCCACTGAAAACCTGGCAAAGTGGTTTTAGTCCATGGATTTTGTTAGATGTTCTTTCCACCTGGTCTATGGTGTTTAGATGTTCATACTTGACTCACATTTACCCAGCCCCCACTGCGTGCCAGGAGCTATGTTAGGCACTTTATATACGTTATTATATGTGGCCCTCCCTGATGCCCCAGGTAAGTATGCATTAGCCTTCCCATTTTGCAGATGAGGAGGCTGAGTAGTCTCAGAAGGGTTTAGGCAAACTTCTCAGACTCACAGAAGTCACATGTGATGGAGAGAGGATTCAAAGCTGGAGCCTCAGACCCTCAGATGCTTCCCTGCACTATGATGTATTCAGAATCCCAGCATTGATACCCAATGACGAACCATGGAGAACAAGCCAAGCATGCAGGCCCCCTGCAGCCTCCTAGGACAGGCTGGCAAGGCAGGAGGGCCAGCCAGCATTTGGTGGGCCATCAGTCTGGCCATCTGTCATGTCACAGAAGCAAACCGTGCCTTCTGGCTCTGCGCCCCGTATTTCCAGCCTCACAGACGTCCAACAGCACCAGCAGGAGAGTGGGCTGGCCTGCTCGGTGCTGTTCGTGCCTGTCCCTGCTCTGCCTCCCACCCAGTTGTCTGAATCATCCCAGCTTAGATGCAGCTACCATACCATCTCTTTTGTCAAGTGGGACCTCATGCTAATTCTTAGAAGGCTAACTTGAGAGGTCTGGTGTCTTGGATCCTCAGGGACTCTGCAGAGTCCTTGGAAAATCCATACCATGCTCAATGCCCTACACTCTCTGTGTTCTCTCCCCTGGCTTGCTTCATGGCCACTGAACCAGTCACTTTGTATGTTATGCTCCTACTGTGATGGAAAACAAAATGAGTATAACTTATTTTATATCCATATTCAGACTATATAGAGAATATTCTATGTATCTATGATGTGCTTACTACTGCAGTGCGTCTGTCATTAGTCTTCATGTTAATACAGTACATTTATTCTTTGGTACCTGCTTGGCCACAGAGCATCGTTCAATGGAGGCTGAGGGAGAGGGGCCGGGTTCTTAATTGGGGTTCCTGGTGGAATCTTTAGCTGAGCATGGCTCACTGTGGCCACCCAACAGCCAGTATCCACAACCAGCTTCCCAGTGGCCTGGAGTTCCCCTGGGCCCAGTGACCAACCCAGGCGAAGCTGGTGGAGCCACCGCTCCCTGCCTCTGTGGAGTGAAGATGTTCCCCAAGCCTCTGGGCTTCCTTCTGCAAACACGCATTTATCTTTCATATGAAATGAAGGGCAGATGAAGACCAGGCAGAGGTTTCACCTGCTCTGGAGGCAACCCTTGGGTGCCAAAGTGCAGGCTAGGGACCATTTCTCAGCTCCACACTTTTCTTTGAGCTGAAAGGGAAATGGGAAGAAAATAGCAGGGGTAGGTGAAATTCTTGTCTTTTTATTTTACTGGAAAGGGAGCTATCTGTTCTCCCCTTTATTCACCACCACTTGAACACATGCACCACTTTCCTGCCCTTCTACATTTCCTGCCTCTTTTCTCTCTTTTCTCCTCCACCCAGGAGGGATCTGTGAGATGTGGGAATTCCATGTTTACACAGCTCCCATCGCCCTGGAAAGCGGAACTGATGTTTGAAGGGACAGATGTAGCTCACTCTCCCTGGGAGTGCCCACTAGCCTTGCTGCCTTGGCTTCCTGACCCCTTCCAGGCTTTAGGGTTCTGGGAGATCTCATGCCTCAGCCTGGGAAATTTAATAGGGAAAGCAGAGACATGTCATGTCAGTCCCACAGACAAGAATTTCTAGAACACTTGTCCTGTTGTTCCTTTCCCCCACATTACTCGGTCTGGGCCATGGAATCCATCCAATAAACATACCAACACCCTATGCTACTGACCAAGCAAAGCTTGCCCCTGGGACCAAAGAGCTAAATCATGACCAAAGTGTAACATGAATGTAACCGAAAATGCAGGTTGGTTGCTCAATGCATGCAAAGTCCAATTAACAAGAGTGAGGTCTGATACAAATAAAATGAATGTATTCCCAAGCTAGCTTGGAGGAGGGGCACACAATGTCCCGCCTTTTAATGTGCCGCTTCCCCTTGGGAGCAGAAAGCAGACACTTTTATAAGGTAAGGGAGCAAGTGAGCAAGGGTCCACCTGTTATCGTGGTGCCTTATCTACTGGACAGTTAAGTAAGGCCTTCCTAGGCAAAAATAAATGGAAAAAGTGGCCAAGCAGGCATGCTTTAGATACGCCCTCCTGGTGAATGAAAGTCCTGAAGCAGCCCCTGGAGGGTGGGAGTTCCAAGGCAACCCTGGAGGTGAAAGTTTGAGGACACCGTGCTTTGGTCTGCAAATGGTCTCCAGTCAACTCTGGAGGATCATTTTGGAGCAGAGAGATAAACTTGCCCTATAGGGAATATCTAATGAAGGGGAGGTGAAAGGTTATATTTGCATTTTCTTTTTTCGAGACGGAGTCTTGCTGTGTCGTGCAGGCTGGAGTGCAGTGGTGCGATCTCGGCTCACTGCAACCTCTGCCTCCCAGGTTCAAGCCAATCTTGTGCCTCAGCCTCCCCAGTATCTGGGACTACAGGTGCCCACAACCATGCCTGGCTATTTTTTTTTTTTTTTTTTTTTTTTTTTACTTTTAGTAAAAACAGGGTTTCACCATGTTGGCCAGACTGGTCTTGAACTCCTGACTTCAAATGATCTGCCCACTTCAGCCTCCCTAAGTGCTGAGATTACAGGCATAGGCGAGAGCCACTGCACCAGGCCTATATTTGCATTTCCAAAGGGCTAAGTATGAAGTTGGGAACCTAGGAAATGGAAAAAAAGAAGAGAGGGGAAAAAAAACACCTCCTAGAAAAAATGGGGTGCTTGTTTACATGAATATTTCCAGATGACACTCCTGGCCATAGCAGGGCATGGGCCTTGGTTTGCAGAGTGATGAGAAATTGCTGTGAGTCAGCCCCACTCCCATTTGGTTCCGAAACCTGTATTTATGAGTTAACTCATCAGAATTAGAGTGATCTGGAGAGGAGAACAGGCTTGTTTATTCTCCCTACGTGATGCTGACTGGAGTCTATACATCTTCAGTCCTTTGTTTAATTTGTCCATCCATCCATCCATTCATCCTTCGATCTTTTTTTCACTCAAAAGATGCTGAGCACCTCTTACAGAAAATATCCTGAGGGAGAGAATAAAGAGATTCATTTCCTGAGTCATTCAAAAACACTCAATAAAGTTCACCTGAGTGTAGAGACAATTCTATATGGATCAAAGAGCTCACAGCCTAGTAGGGGGGAAGGGGCATTTATGCAAGCATTGATAATACAGTGAGGGCACTTGAAAGGGGGGTGCTCAAGAAAATCAGAAATGGCTTTAAACTGGGGAGAGGTGGTCAGAGAAAGCCTGTGGCAGGGTGGGCACTGGAACTGAGAAACTGTCTACGGCCAACCTCTTGGTCCTCTTTTCTTCCTTCCTAATCTAAGAAAGATAGGCAGAATTTTTACACAAAACACAGCATAGAGCATTCTCAGCCCACCAAATCATGACAGGCTGAGAACCACTGAAGTATTTGTGGAAAAGCACAATTAGAATTTTGCCTCTGGGGACTGTGCTGTTTTTTCACAGGCCATTTTCAAGTGAAAATTATATCAGTATCTTTCAAGTTGAAATGTTAAATGCCTGGAGGGAAAGAAAAATGGTGATGGAGGAGTGTCAGTTATCCTGGCCGAGGGATGAGGACACTGGGAGCACTTCACGGGCATAGACTCCTAATTAGTGCTGTTTACCACAGGTCGGTTCTCCTGTCCTCTGTCTCGTGGGAGGTTTGTGCTTTTCACCCCTTTGAAGTAGGCGAGCTGTGTGACTTGTTTTGGCTCATGAAATAGATGTGTAAGCAACATATCAACATGTCTCTTCCTTGCAGAGACAAATGTGCAATTTGCCACATTCTACTTTTCCTGGCTCTCCAGCAATGTGTGTGGGAGTGTGTGTGAAAATGGAGCCTATGTCCCAGTTCATGCTAAAACCCCTTCCCAACCCATACGGACAGATGCCATGAACAAGACATAAACTCTGTCATTTTAATGTTAAGCCATTGAGAGTCATGGGGCTGTTACATGACATAGCCTATTCCATCATGACCAACAGACCTGGTAAGTCTTTCAATAGTTTAGCCCATGGAGCAAGTGAAAAGGAAAGAAAGTCCCTTGGAAACCGAGTTTCTGCCTTCTTTTTTTTTTAAGATGGAGTTTCACTCTTGTTACCCAGGCTGGAGTGCAATGGCTCAATCTCGGCTCACCGCAACCTCCACCTCCTGGGTTCAAGCAATTCTCCTGCCTCAGCCTCCCAAGTAGCTGGGACTACAGGCTACACCACCATGCCCAGCTAATTTTTGTATATTTAGTAGAGATGGGGTTTCATCATGTTGACCAGGATGGTCTCAATCTCTTGACCTATGATCCACCTGCCTCAGCCTCCCAAAGTGCTGAGATTATAGGCGTGATCCCCTGCGCCCAGCCTTTCCTGCCTTCTTAAGAGCTGAGGTCACTTGAAGCTGAAGGGATGGGTTACTCACATAAAGCCCTTCAGTGTCTGAGTTGTATTCTGCCATATCCTAGCCCCACCCTTCAGTGTGGCTTTTTATGTTGGAGAACTTTCCAGTTAACAGTGTCAAATGCTAATAAGACTTGCCTTCTCCCTGCAGGAATGTAGGTACTGGGGATTGACTGGGTATTTGTCTGCCTAGGGTTATACAGGGAGGTATCCAGGTTGGAAAGAGGAAAACTACAGTTCCCAGACTCCCTTGCAGCCAGGTTCAGGATGTGATTTTAAGTCCTGCCAATCAGATATACTTGTGGGAAACTGCGCTGTAGCACATTCTGCTAGAGGTGGACCCAGCAGCTATACAGCTATGACAGCAGCTTCCTGGCTTCACAGTTTCCTATTCCTGCTCAAGAAGCTGGGAGTCTTGTTTGTGAGGTCAGAGAAACAATGGCAACACTAGTAGACAGCATTGTAAGTGACCATCCACCACTTTGTGTTTGCTCACCTACCTATGGTACCTGAGCATTGCTGCCATGTACAGATTGCACAGAGGGTACCTGGGGCGCCGCAGGAGAGGCTTCATGTCTCTGTGTGTGTGTATGAGCATGTGTACATACCTATGTGTGTTTGGGTCCGATTGGGACGGTACACAGAAGTGGTTCTTGCAAGATAAGTGAAAATAGGAGAAGACGTGGCAGGGTTTCTCAGAGAGAATGCTGCAGGGGAATTTTCAAAGCAAGAATTCCTTCCTAAGGATTAATTGGGATGCATATGTGCATGTAAGACACTTGAGGCTATAAAATATAGACATGTCAGAAGTAGCAGTTCTATATCCTTCCCTTAGAATTTCATGAAGTGTAGGGTGCCCTTCCCCACCCCAGGGAGTATCACTGAAGTGTCTCGGTGGCAGCCATGGCCCGAGGGCAGGTAAGCACAGAAAAACACGGACTCCACAGAGAGAGGCTGTCAGGAGCTGGAGCTTGAGCATCCGGCAATCTGAGTTCCTCCGTCAGAACAAGCCATGGGGCCACTCTGTGCTCTTTCCCCAAGCAGGGTCACTTCAGACATTTGGAGATAGGAGGCTACAAGGAGATGGGAAAGTTCACCAACAATGTAAACACTCTACATGAGAGAGTTTTGTTGCCATGTGCTAGAATAGGCATGCTTCAGGGAAGAGGTGAGAATCCTATACATGGGAAGGAAGGAAAGAATCAAGCCCTGTAAAAGTACAAAGGAAAAAGAGACTAGAAGAGATGTGGAGCTGGGGCATCCTGCCAAGGATCTGGGTGCAGCAAGGTTTACAGTGTTGCATAGTCTAAAGGTGCCAGGATCCTGGAGATGGCCTGTGGGGTGTCTGCAGCCCTCGCCTACTGTGGCCACTGCCACATCCCGAAGTCCCTGTCTAGCTTCACAGCCATCATGATGTGGTGCTGACAGGGGGCTGTGAACACTCAAGGGGCACTCATCTGGGTGGGTTTGGGTATGACGCAGCATGACAGTCTGGTTACAATGCAGACCATCTGAGAACTCCAAGGGTGTTCTCAGCAGATCCTCCAGTGTGTTGAATGCATGACTCTAGTGGCAGGTGTTTCTCTTCATTTGCAAAGTGTCGGGATCACACTATGTTATAGTTTCCTTTTCTGACAGCCAGTGCTTTTATAGCATTTCTTAAACCCCCTTTAAGACAAGGAGCTAAGGCTGTGGCAAATGCCAGATCACTATGGAGAGAAGAGGACCCATCACTGCATCCTAGTCCCATCACAGGCCGGAACGAGGATTTGGTTCACCTTCGAAAGAATCTCAAGCTTAGTGGCATCATGGTACCATCAGTGAAATCTGACTTCACTGCAAGGAACTCAGCTGGTGCTTCTTGCCCTGCTCAGAGTAACCCTTCCAGCCTCAGGCAGCTGCAGCTTATCCTCTTGATACCCTGGTGCATTCAAGAGCCGCAGGAACTCAGGCCCGAGATAACATTAGCCTTGAACTCTTCAGCAACATTTCCTGGAACTTCGTGAGATGGAGAGAAAACAAGAAAACTAACTCTGAGCTGCAGCACTTGGCCAGATGTTACTCCTCAGCCCCGGAGATTTACTTTACTAGTCTGTAATCCTGGTTTAGTGTTCTGTGTAAAAGAAGCCCTGCTTTATGCACCAAGGGTTTCACTCAGGCTAATGACTAGACAATGACAAAAATCCTCAAGCTAGGATTTTCCAAGACCCAGTGCAAATATGTCCTCCAAGCCAATGTGACACCCCACTCCCACCATCCCTGCCATCTGCAAACCCCTTGAGCTTTGGAAGTGCTACCTGCCTAATGCCACCTTATAGCACCATCACTTGCACACTTGTTTAATTCCACCTATCTAGATAATAAGCTTCTTATGGGCACAGAATATGCTTTGCACAGAACAGTACATACCTTGCTACTCCCCCAAGTCCCCTTTCAGGGGTAAAGGACTTATTTCTCCAGCTGCTGCACTTCAAGCTGTCTCCAGAAATTTCCCTCACCTGCAAAGATCTGCCTCCCCACTGCTTACGTCACACCCTCTTCCCAAGGGCAGCTGTACCCAATGACTGGTCAATGAGGACATATGAAGGTCTGGCCCCCTTGCTTCAGCCTGGAACAGTTCTGCAGGGATATCCCAGCTCCAGAACTCCCTATGGGGTCAGCTGAGCCCTCATGACCGCATTACAGTCCCACGGCTCCCTCTGCCCAATCTTGCTTCTCTTCCTTCCCCTTTCCAAGTGTAAAACCAAAGGCACTCTTTAATAAACGTTTTGCATTATGAGTTCCATCTCAGGGTCTGCTCCCCAGGGAACATGACCTGCAACAGTGTCTAGCAAATAGAAGCTACTCAATAAATACTTGTTGGCATTAATGAACCATCAATTGCTTAATAACAAATCCAGAGGATGGCCTCCTGGGGATTACTTAGCTGACCATGTGAGTAGGTGCACTGGCCTTGCCAGAAAATATGTACCACATGGCACCAGATCCTTGGCAGGCCACTTTGAATCACTGGGAGAAGATGGAGCCATGGAATGTGCAGGACTTCTCCTGTGAATGTGGCCCCAAAGTTACCCCTTGGCTGGAGTGACAGCTCCAGCTAGAGGGTCGTTCTTACAGAATGATAAGGACCACAGGGCTCATTCTGTGCAGAATGAGACCATTTCTCAGATTGTTCCATCTGCTGTTTCTTATTTTCTTAGAAAAGCAATCTCTCCTGTTATAGGACATGCTACAGCTCAGAGACAGAAGTTGGCAGTTGAGAGGGAAGGCATCCTTTCCTGGGGTCCAGCTCCAGCCCCAGCTTTACATAAAGCAAGCATTCAAGGGAGGGACACTTCCTTAGGAATGAAATTGATAAAGATACTGCCCTTAAGCAGCAGCCTAGAACAACCACGTATAGAAAGTGAGACTTTCTAACATTCAATCTAAAAGCCCCAATGATAAGGATGAGATATTTTCAACTGCAGACTTCAGGATATGAAAGATCAGTGGATGACAAAGAACTATGACAACAGAAGACCTGATTGGGGTTAGGATACCAACAGCTGGTTCCAAAATCTAAGTCACCATGGATTGGCAGCAAGGCATGGAACCTGCTGGTGGTAGGAGCCAGAGAGCAACACGGCTTCCATGACCAGTTGGCGTGTCTTTTCTGGCACCGACCTGGGGAACCGTGGTACATACATCTTAAGACTATGGTTTCACCAGCTCCTCAGTGAAGAGGAGTCAAATTTAATATCAAGGCCATATTGTATCTTATATATAGTTTATTATATACATAATTGCATGCTGTAAGTAGTTAAAAGTTTTGTAAACCATGAAGACCTTATTCCATATTCTTGTCACTTTACCATCTTTGAAAGGTGTTGAGAAAAAGAATCCTCTGCAGATACTTTTAAAGGAGTATCTTTAAATTCACCTGGCCATAGTGAATTCCAATTGGTCTTCGTGGTGAGGAGCCTAGTGGTCGGAGTTTGTAGGCAACACCCCCTCATAGAATATGCCTTTAGAAGGTCTGTTCCTGATTGTGTATGGCCTAGGCTACAGGACCGCAGGATTTGGGGACTGAACATGACCTGGGAAATCACCGTGTCCCCCCAAATCTCAGACACCCTCTGATGAAGTTCTGTCTCGTTGTGACTGTCCCTGGCCCCTCACATGTACAGACCAATTTATTCTGGATGCAGTATCTTCCAGCAGTGACTGTCTACGTTATAATACTATGGCTTTGAAACATGCTCAAAGAATTACATTCAGAAAGCAGTTAGAGTCATTAAAAATTTGTCAAACCTACTGAATGTATAACACTAAGAGTGAACCCTAGTGTAAACTATGGCTTCGGGTGACAATGATGTGTCAGTGTAGATTCTATTGTAACAAACGTAATTTTTGGTGCAGGAGGTTGATAATGTGGAAAGTTGTGTGGGGTGGGGTACAAGGAATATATGGGAACTCCCTGTACTTTCTGTTCAACTTCACTGTGAATCTAAAATTGCTTTAAAGAGTATTTATTGGCCAAGGGCAGTGGCTCATGCCTCTAACCCCAGCGCTTTGGGAGGCCGAGGTGGGTGGATCACTTGAGGTCAGAAGTTCAAGACCAGTCTGGCCAACATGGTGAAACCCTGTCTCTACTAAAAAGGCAAAAATTAGCCGGGCATGGTGGTGGGCCCTGTAATCTCAGCTATTCAGGAGGCTGAGGCAGGAGAATTGCTGGAACCTGGGAGGCGGAGGTTCCAGTGAGCAGAGATCACGCCACCGCACTCCAGCCAGGGCTGACAACAGTGAGACTCAGTCTCAATAATAATAATAATAATAATAATAATAATAATAATGTTTACTAATTAAAAAAAAAGAAAGAAATCTTGGTCCTCTCTGTACAGGTGGACCTCAATATCTATATGTAGCAGTAAAGGAAATACTGTCTGGTATGAGCTGAGTCACTGGAGTTGGGTCCTCTAGCTCCTTCTTTCCCATCAAAATAAAATTTAAAAATAATAAAATCAATGACTGCTGGGTATTATGGTGAGAGTTTTGTGTTTTGAGCTGGGGTTTGCGGCCTGGTTATTTGATTAATTATCTGCTTATCTGGGGAGCACTTGGTTTCCTTGTCCTGTGGTCCCCTTCTCTGCACCCCCCATCAGTTCCCTTGTCGAATGCCCACCTTCCATCACAGACAAGCTTTGAGATCATCATGTCCTCTCATTTCTGTTAGTTGTTGGTCTCATGCAATTCATATATGGAAAAAACTAACCCAGGGTGACTTATTGTGGAAGGAAAGGGAGATAAGTCACGAAAGGGAAATATACTTTTTTTCTTCGCAGCTCAGGAAATGCAACTCTCTAGATAAGTTATTGTTGTTAACACCTTAATTTTCTTCCAATGCAAAAATAAAATTTCCCTTGAAAACCAAGCATATCATTCATGTGGCCCAAACCACGTCATTTTTTTAGATAAAAAGGGCATATTTGTGACGGGGAAAGATGATCCATTTCAGTCCACTCTCCCATCACTGAGCATTCACTAAGCAAGGATTAAAAGCAAAATAACCTCTCCAGTGCCCTTCCTCTGACTCTTCCCACTGCCTGCAATGGTTTCATACAAAGTTATTTCAGTTATTGTAGTTTCTGGCCCTAATCCAGCTTTTCTTTTTGGCCGAAGTGTTGGGACATTGCAGTGTAGACAGGGCTTCAGCATCCTTGTGTGTGTGTGTGTGTGTGTGTGTGTGTGTGAGAGAGAGAGAGAGAGACAGAGAGAGAGAGAGAAACGATTTGTGTGTGTGCTTGCTTATGTGTTATATGTTTTTGTCCCATTTCTTTAACAGTGCAACAGTTTTGAAGAGCACCTGGGAAGAACTTTGCAAAGCACACCTTACCACAACATTCCTATCCTGTTTCTATTAAGCAATTCCAGCTTTGGAAAGAAAACATTGAAAAGGGCCTCTACTTGAGCAATTCGAAGATTCTAGACAATGTTTGCATATTGTTAAACAGTCCTCTCTCAAGGCCACAAGGCCTATTACCAGTGCCTCTGCAGCATATCACCCAGGGAGGTTGTTGAACCCTTCTTTGAAACACATCTGTAAAATACAGGCAATTAAACCCACTGTCACAGGGTTCTCATGAGAATAAAGTGAAACAACGTCTCTAATGGACCTAGCACAGAGGAGGTGCTCAATACATTGCGATTGCCTTCCTCCCTTTCACCCCTTTGCAGTTCTTGGGCGAAGGCATGGCTCTATCCCCTTTCCTCCTGACATTGCCTGCCGACAACCTCCAGCAGAAGGCAGGTAGGACACGAGCTCACTCTGATGGTTAGCACATTCCCCTCTTTTCAGCCCTGTCATAAGTCCACAGTGACCTCTCCCCTTCCTGAACTTGATAGTACCCACAAATGCAGCACCTAATAACATGCAACTAAGCGCTTATTAAGGGTTCACATGTCTTTCTTTTGTCTGCCAACAAGGCTGTAAGCTAACAGACGGCAGCCTTATGTTTCCTATTCCTGCTCGTAGGCGATCTGCTGGTCTTCGGCAGTGGACATGCCAGCACAGGCCCAGCGAGTGGAGTCCCTCAGGGCAACAACCTAAGAAGCCTCCAGCCTGGCCTGGCTGTGCCCATCACACACCAAAGCTGGTGAGTCCGAGATCTGGCCTTGCAACCAGGGGAGAGTCCTCCAAACTTCCCAAAGCCCAAGGCTTCTGTCCCCTCTGCCTGCTGAAGTTGAGTCACAAAAATGGTGACAAGGACAAATCTTGGAAGGCAAGAGTGGGCCTGATGTCAACAGTTCATCTGGGGCTCCTCTTTGCTCAATGGACACCCAGACACCTCACATAACCTCAACTTCTGTTACCATCACTTAGTCCAGAGCATAGTGAAATGTACCTTCTTGAATACTGAAGCTTTCTATTTTGCTTTTCTGAACTCTTGGTATTACTGGGACAACATTACCCTGTGTGAGGGAGGTAGAATCATCCAGAAGAAAATGCTTATTTTATAAAGTCAGTAGGCCTAAGTTGGAAGCCCAAATCTACCATGTAGTAGCCTTGGATGACTATGTATCAGATATTTTTTTTTAAAAATAAAGGTAGTATCACCAGAACTTGTATGAGTATTAAAGTTACTAACGATTGCTAACATGTGCTAAGTACTTATTATATACCAGGTGAAGTCCTTCACATGCATTTCATCTGGACCCCAGAACAACCCTCTAAAGTCAGCACTATTATAACTCCCATTTTACAGAAGAGGAACTTAAAGGGTAAAGCTGAGATGAGGTGCAAGAGATGAAGTGACTTGCCCATGGTTACCATCCAGTAAGTGGCAGATCTAGGGTTAGCAATAAGAAGTCTTTCAAGAGTCATTGCTCTTGTGTATATCTTGTTCTTTCATCTCTAATAAAGACTTTTTAAGGATAGAGATGTACATTTTACTGACTTTATATCCAACTCTAAAGCCTGTAAAACATGCATCCAAAAAAAATGCTAAAGAAGAGAAGGAAGAAAAGGAGCCAAGGGCACAAAATCTTTAGGGAAATAATAAAAATTTTGAATATATAAAATGTGAGATTATTTACATGCAGCTCCACCAGAGACCAGGAGAATAAACAAATTGTTCTTCACAGTCCTTTCTAGACATGTGACACTGAATACTAAAAACAGCTTAAATATTCAAGCTGTTGACCTTGTTCATGTCTGAAATTCCCTGTGATCTGTCTGCTCATTATTTGCCTATCATCTTGGGCTCACTATCACGCCTCACTCTGCCCCTTAATTGTAGTGGAAAGATGAATGAATCTGTGATGAGTGAAAAGATTTTTATCAGCTAGAAGATTTTTTTTTCCACATTAACAATGTTCCCGGGACTTCACTAGTAGGTTCTTATCTGTTCCCATCAAGGTCATAACTGCTCTGTGATGACCTGTGTGATTAGGAACCTGTTGATCACCTGCTGGAAGTTGAAGGTGGCCCAAAGTCAGGTGAGGAGAAGAGCCTTCTCAACCCAATGTAAGACCAAGAACACTTCTCCCAAGTCAAAAATGGGGTATTTCCAAACCTGAATAGTGAATTCTTGCTTAAGGTATAGCCACATTTATCACTGTGCCCTTGAGTGGAAATACTCCTTTCCCAGGTTACATCATGTGTCCTCCTGAAAATTTACTTCCAATCACAGCTGTACCTCAAAAGTTGTGCACTCAAGGCCGGGTGCGGTGGCTCACGCCTGTAATCCGAGCACTTTGGGAGGCTGAGGCAGGTGGATCACCTGAGGTCAGGAGTTTGAGACCACCCTGCCCAACATGGTGAAACCCTGTCTCTACTAAAAATACAAAAAAATTAGCCAGGTGTGGTGGTGGGCACCTGTAATCCCAGCTACTTGGGAGGCTGAGGCAGGAGAATTGCTTGAACCCAGGAGGTGTAGGTTGCCGTCAGCTGAGATCTCGCCACTGCACTGCAACCTGGGCAACAAGAGTGAAACTCTGTCTCAAAAAAAAAAAAAAATGGTGTGCACTCAAACCAAGGGTGGCCAACTCTTTTAGAAATCTGCTAAAGTGAAAACCTCTTTAGATGGAGCACATACTCTCTGGTTCGCTCCATCTCTATTCTAGCTGCCTAACAGGCTGCATTGATCACCTGACTCTTATAGGCTTTTCCTATAGGAAAAATCAGTGAGACCACAGGCCCAAGACCTGGACCTTGAGGAGTATCCCAAATGGACAGACAGCAAAGGCAGGGTTTACACCCTAGATCAGAGACAGAGAAATAGCAACTTCAGAGATGGAAGGAGAAAATGTGGTCCCAGAACCCAGTAGTGCTAAATGCAATGGAACCATTATCAAAAGTGAGGGGAAGTGAAGTTTGATAGGAGAAGGTTCCTGAGTCCTCTAGAAGGTGAGGGACATAGTAAGAGCATGGACTACAGTTGGAGGAAGTTTAGGAGGCCATAGATAAAAAGAATGAACAGGAGCTCAAGGGGAGCAGAATTGGTTAACAAACAGTAGACATGGGAATGTTCACAGGTTAAGAAGGAGTCAGTGGAGGAAAAAACTTTCAGGTGACCAACTGTCCTAGTTTGCTCGTACTGGGGGTTTCATGGGTCATGGGACTTTCAGTGGTTATGACAGAGATATGTGAACCAGAACAACTCCATCTTAAATAGGAGCTGGGTAAAATCAGGCTGAAACCTACTGGGCTGCGTTCCCAGATGGTGAAGGCATTCTAAGTCACAGAATGAGATAACAGGTCAGCCCAAAATACAGATCACAAAGACCTTGTTAATAAAACAGCTTGCAGTAAAGGAGCCGGCCAAAACCCACCAAAACCAAAATGGCCGTGAGAGTGACCTCTGGTCGACCTCACTGCTACACTCCCAGCAGTGCCATGACAGTTTACAAATGCCATGATAACGTCAGGAAGTTGCCCTCTATGGTCTAAAATGGGGAGGCATGAAAAATACACCCCTTGTTTAGCATATCATCAAAAAATAACCATAAAAATGGGCAACCAGCAGCCCCCGGGCCTGCTCTATCTGTGGAGTAGCCGTTCTTTTATTCCTTCACTTTCTTAATAAACTCCCATTCACTTTGCACTGAGGACTTGCCTTGAATTGTTTCTTGCACAAGATCCAAGAACCCTCTCTTGGGGTCTGGTCGGAGCCTCTTTCCTGTAACACTTAAACCAGTAAAGTCCCAGGCAAATGGCAGTGAGTGAGTCATCCTTACAAAACACAAAGGGGACAGGGAGAGGATAGAGTGAGATAATTACAGGATCCTGGAGAAAGCAGAAAGGTTAACCTGAGAAAGGAAGACAGATATTTTTATATACCAATTTTTTTGTCACTGAGAAGTAATATCTTGGCACACAAAGGACAGATAGGTTTATAAATCACAGAAACACTCTCAGTGGCTCAATTAGCTTGGTGCAAGATTAAACTCTTGGTCTCTCTCTGCTATCTTGAGCCTTCTGATCACTGACCTTCAGCTGTCTGTCCTCCCGCTTAGGTCAAGCTATCACTGTTAGACCTCAGCCCTGATAAGTAGTTTGTAAAGTCAAGACCACAGGCTGGTCCCCTGCTTTGGCTCAAAACACTCTTCCAGATGCTACAAAATCCCCTAAAGTCTACTCACAGAAATTCCCAGAACTTGCCTCTCCTCCATGGTGCTCCCAAGCACCTTCCGACTGTTTCTTGCTCTTCCTAACAGGTAACGGTGTTAATACATTCATTACACCAATTCACAGTTGGCTGCCAGCTACTGACAATGCCCTTTTCTAAAACCTCAAGCCCTCAAGGGGGGTCCCCAGGCCCTTGGAAGGAAGCACCCAGGCCTGCAGCATGTGCCATTTTGTGCCCCATCTTTCTCCCCTCCCACCCAGCCCCAGTAGTGCCACATTCCCAAATCCCTTTGACACCTCATCCTACCCAGCCTTCCCCCATCCTGGACCCACTTTTTGTACCAGCGATTTCTCAGGAGAAGTGCTGAGACACACAATTTCTTTTTAGTACATATTTTCTCAGAGTTTAGGAAATTCTCCAAAGCTGAAATGCCTTTCCCCTTTCAGTCAGAAGTTAGAAACAAATGAGTATCTTGAAAAGATAAAATCAGAGGACCAGGGGATGGCTCCTGGCTCTGTTGCTATTAGCTCTGTGACTCTGAGTAGGTAACTTGAGCACTCTCAATCTCCATTCCCTCTTCTGTAAAATGGGCATTGCTGTGATCTGAATGTTTGTGTCCTTCCCAGAATTCGTATGTTGAAACCTAATCACCAATGTGATGGCATTAGGAGGCAGGGCCTTTGGGAGGTGATTAGGCCATGAGGGTAAAGCCCTCACAAATGGGATTAGTGCCCTTATAACAGAGGCCCCAGAGAGCTGCCTGGCCACTTCCACCATGTGAGGACTATGAACAAGGAAACGGGCCCTCACCAGGCACTGAATGCACCAGTGACTTCATCTTGGACTACCCAGTCTCCAGAAATGTGAGAAATAAATTTATGTTGTTTATAAGTCATCCAGTCTGTGGTGTTCTGTTTTAGCATCCCAAATGGACAAAGACAGATGTATAATGTGTACGTCCAAGGGTTAGCCTACTGATCAAATTAGAGGGGATAAATAAAAACAGATTGTCAATTCTGAGGCCCATTCTAAGAATTCCTAGGTCCATTCTATAAGTAAGTTGGCAGCACCAAAAGTAACAATGAGGTGGGGTGCAGTGGCTCACAACTAGCTCTTTGGGAGGTCAACGTGGGAGGACAGCTTGAGGCCAGGAGTTTGAGATTAGCCTCGACAACATAGCAAGATCCCGTCTCTACAAAATTTAAAAAAAAAAAAAATAGCCAGGCATGGTGGCACACACCTGCAGTACCAGCTACACGTGAGGGTGCAGTGAGAGGGTTGCTTGAGCCCAGAGGTCTGAGGTTACAGTGTGCTGTGATCATGCCATTGCACTCCAGCCTGGGCAACAGAGGGAGGCGCTGCAAGTTAACAATGAGTTAACATAAATGTTTGTTGGATGGATGAATGAATGAATGAATATGGGATTGCTCAGATCAGTCAGACGTGTGGAGAACCTTCACATCAGTCAGTACTAACAATGTGGGTATAAAAACCAGGCCGCCAGGCGCGGTGGCTCAAGCCTGTAATCCCAGCACTTTGGGAGGCCGAGGCGGGTGGATCACGAGGTCAAGAGATCGAGACCATCCTGGTCAACATGGTGAAACCCCGTCTCTACTAAAAATACAAAAAAAATTAGCTGGGCATGGTGGCACGTGCCTGTAGTCCCAGCTGCTCGGGAGGCTGAGACAGGAGAATTGCCTGAACCCGGGAGGCGGAGGTTGCGGTGAGCCGAGATCGCGCCATTGCACTCCAACCTGGGTAACAAGAGTGAAACTCTGTCTCAAAGGAGATCACATGCCCTTTCCCCGGCCAAGCAGTCACAAGTTCAAGAGCCCATGGTGGTGGGAATTTGAAGTGACTCGGTCAGTGGGCAGGACGAGAGGTAAAATGTCAGGGCACCAGGTATGAAGTACCAGCTACAGAGGAGGCTTGACAATGGAAAAACAGCACCACTAGTGAGAAACCTCTTGAACAGGAAGGAAAGGCCAGGGTGAAGGGGCATGGTAAGCATCCTAGAATCTCAAACACAGGAGTTGTTGGCACCAGAAGAGGCCACAAGAGCCATCTTGTCTGACAATTCAAACTCAAACGAAAACAAGTGAAGTAGATGGGTCTGAGCCAATGAGCAGCGCTGGATTGGTAGCAAACAGGAGATCACATGCCCTGGTAGAAAAAGGCATTCAAAAATCAGCTACAGACAAAATTGTTCGCCAGCCAAACAAAATAAAGATGAAGACACCGGTTCAGAAGTACAAGTGCCTGCCAGTTAATGACAGTCCTGTTATTGAAATCAAGATCTTCTGACTCCTAAGCAAGACATTGTCAAGACAGCGAGGGAGGAAGGAGGGTCTGTGGGGGAGGCATCTCCAACACACATCGGCCCTTGTGCCTCAGCTGCAGGTGGACCTCTGAGCACTTCAGAACCAGCTTTGTTCTAATGCAGATTTGGAGAGAAGGAATCTTATAACAAGAAATGGGAGAGAAAAGCCCAAAGTCATGGAACCAACAGAAGGATGTAACTCTCAATAGGTAATTAGAAAGGGAGAGACAGAGAGAAAGAGAGAAACTAACTCTCAGTGACACCCAATCTGTCCCTCAGCATTTTTGTGAAATTTGTCATCCCTGGTGCGGTGAACACTAGAAATAATCAGAACACTTCATGGGAACAGGAACAAGGAGGCCTAGCCACAGGACACTGCAGCCAACAGACTCCACACCTTCATCCTTTCATCCAGAATCTGTTTCTCAAGTGCCTGCTCTAGTCCAGTCTCTCTGCCCAGTGCTGGGGACACAGTGGGGAGCAAAGCTGGCCTGGCCTGGGCCTCAGAGTCACTCAGAATCTATTGAAAACACATTTCCTCTGGGCTCCACTTTTTAGTCCTTATGTGACGTTGACCGGGTTGCTTAACTTCAGTGAGCTTCAGTTTCCTGTGAGATGGAGAAAATAATACTGGTAGTGAGAGAATATAACATGACCTACATAAAGTGTCCCTCACAATAGCTTCTCCTCTATGACCTGTTACCTAGGATTTCACACAAAGTAATGCATTCTAAAGAATGAAGCTTTCAAACCTGAAATGCAACATCTTGACTTCGCTGGAATTTACTACTCCCTATTCCAGGACAAGACAAAAACAGGACCATAACTTATGAGTGAAGACAATGAATATGTTATCATCAGAAATGTACATTTCAAGATAATGCAAATCCTGCTTCCCAGGATCCCGCATATACCTCCCTCTCCCACCCCATGGGCCAAGGAAGGGCTGGCGCCATCTTGGACCATAAGTCATTTCAAAACAGTTCCTGGAGGGCACAAACCCTCAGGGCAGAACCTTCCACACAGCTGAAGAATTTCCTGCCAAAACAGATAAGAATTTCCTGTTTTGCTTTTCATTATTACTTTAAATAATCCCATTCAGCATCTTTGAGGAGGATGGTGAGCAGCAGGGGCTGAGAGGCAAGTCAACATCTTTTCTAGATTAATTCAGGATGATAGCAGTGGCTTTGGAAATGGCAAGTTGAGATCTTGCCAGAATACACAAAATGACTGGTAGAAACTGAGCCCTCTCTGGAAGGAACAGTCGATGTCAGCCTAGTTATTCTTCAGACCCTGAGCCCCAGGGGTCGGGGATTTCCACCCCTGTCCATTGGAGAGAGGGGCTCCTTCAGTCACCCACAGCAGCGACTTGGAATCAGAGCTGATAAGTCCATCACCTGCTTTTGCCTCTTCTCCCTGTCTCTGAGAAGCCATCAGCCTCTCAGCATGGAGAAGAGGAGACCCGCAAATGACTCCTTACAGAGATGAACAGCTGATGAACCAGGTCGCTTTTGCTTGGCATTGGACTTTGTCCATGCCTTTGACTATGAGTCCAGGCAGAGTGTCCTCTTGTTATGGCCTTAGAGTTCAGGAGGGAGCACCAGAAGCTCTTGGTCTACTAGAGAGGCAGAGAATATCCTTTCTTTTCTCAAGAAGTCCCCTTAGAAAAACACATGTCAAGGCAGTTCCAGGCAATTCCCAAACAAAGTACCCCAGCTCCTTTGGGACACTAGGACCACTGCACGTATCTGTGCGTGCTCAGAAAATACAGGCTGGAGAACTCAAGGATCCTCTCATAGTTTTGTTCCTGGACCCAACTGAGGGTTGGGCTGCTTATTCTAATAAGCTGCTTATTCATTATTATTCTAATAATAACAAGATACAGATGAACTGGGAGAGAGGGGAGTTTTTATTTCTGTAACCAGTTATAGAGAGAAGGCCTGGAAATTCTCCCAAGACCAACTCAAAATTACAAAGTTTTCCAGAGCTTATATACCTTCTACGTTGTATTTCTACATGTAAGTGTGCATTCATCTAAAGACATAAGTGATTAAATTCTTTTAATATATAACTAAGGTCTGAGTCTTGAAGACCTTTCTCTGGAGGCTCAGTAAATTTACTTAACCTAAATGGGTCCAGGACTTGTCTCCTGCTAAATCACAGAGGTTTGGGGAGTTCCTTCAGACCCCCAGTAAAACTTGTTTAACTCTAAGAGGGTCTTGTTAAGAGTTCCCCCATTATCCTGTCATACTTCACAGCCCAGGAAGGGCCTAGGCAAACTCTGCGGGCTTTTGTTACATTCCAGCCCTTGTAAAAGGGCGCTGGCTCTTTCAGCTTCCAATATTTAACTTAACCACTCAGTCAGTGCTGAAACGTTGTTATGGAGGCCTGTGTGCGTGAGACCTGGCCTGCCACAGTTTCCCTAGTGGTTTTGGGAACACTTGCTTGAATTTCATATCCAGAAGAACTGCTTCAACCCAACTGCACACTCCAGCAACCTGTTCTCTTCACTACACTCCCATGAAGAGAGGAGGGAATGAAGAGACTCACTGGTCACCTTTAGAACTGAGTGCTACTCACCACACCCCTCATCCCAAACCAGCTCCCCATGCTGACTCCCTGCTTTCCGCAGATGGCATCCTTTTTTTTCCAGGCACGGGACTCAAATCTTCCAGCTTGTCTTCATTCTTCCCTCTTCCTCTTTAGATACCATCAACTGGTCGCCAAATTCAGGCCACATGTCAAAGGTGCCAAGAGCTGTGCTAGGTTTTTCCCAAGTCATTTCTCTTGCATTTGTTCTATTTCCCCTGAGGCTCCTGCCCTAAAATAAAGCGTCAGGCTTCGGGGCCTTGTCACCTCTCCCCATAGGAAAGCAGTGGCCCCCTGGTCTGCCTACTTCTTTGTGTTCTGCTGACCTCTTCTCTAGAGCTGCTGCTCCCATCCCATACACCGCTTGATAAGCTCACAAACTCACTCAGAAATTTCAGGGCCTGGTCGGGCACGGTGGCTCACGCCTGTAATCCCAGCGCTTTTGGAGGCTGAGATGGGTGGATCACTTGAGCTCAGGAATCTGAGACCAGCCTGGGCAACATGGCGAAACCCCATCTCTACTAAAAGTACAAAAATTAGCCTGGCATGGTGGCACGCACTTGTATTTCCAGCTACTTGGGGGGCTGAGGCAGGAGAACCATTTGAACCTGGGAGGGAGAGGTGGCAGTGAGCTGAGATGGTTATTGGACTCCAGCCTGGGCAACAGAGGGAGACTCCTCTATCTCAAAAAAATATAAAAAAAATTCGGGGCCTAGCAAATGCTGATAAGGGAGCACACACCCCTTCAAGCCCCTGATAGCCTTTAAGATCCCACATAATCTCGTGTCAGATTTCTCGCTTCTTATTCTCCCCTAGAGCACTTATACTTCAGCCCATCTAGGCACTAGACAGTTCCCCCATTCAGTTAACATTCTTGATCTTTGCCAGCCCTTCTGCTTCTGCTCCTGCGAACCCTTCTAGATTCAGTGCTTTCTAATCTCCACCTCTCAGAGTGCAGCCTCTTTATGAAGTCTTTCCATGAAGTCCACTGGAGCAAGTATTTTCCCACACCCCTCTCCCACCCTCACCCCCACCCTCACTGATCCACATAGCTCTTTGCACCATATGGGAGGCAGGATTGTTGTCAATTTCTTCTTCTGAGTGCATGGTAGATGACCTTGTGACTTGCTTTGGTCAACAAAATACATGTGGAAGTGACAAATGTCACTTCTGGCCACAAGCTTTAAAGGCCAGTATACATTTTATTATATTTTCTTCCCCGTGAAACACTATGGAAGCTCAGCTCCCATCAGCTTGGGTCCTGCCAACCCACCAGGATCATATGATGTGAATGAGAAAGAGGCCTTTGCCCTGTTGGCTTGAACCATCATCTTCCCGTAATTTGCCAAAATGACAAAGACAAGTGGAAGGAGGAGAGGCGCCCGACACATGTTCTCTAGGTCTTTTAGAAAACAGAGTTGTCAGCTGGGCACGGTGGCTCACACCTGTAATCCCAGCACTTTGGGAGGTTGAGGCGGGTGGATCATCTGAGGTTGGGAGTTCGAGAACAGCCTGACCAACATGGAGAAACGCTGTCTCTACTGAAAATACAAAATTAGCCAGGCTTGGTGGCACATGCCTATAAGCCCAGCTACTTGGGAGGCTGAGGCAGGAGAATCGCTTGAACATGGGAGGCAGAGATTGCAGTGAGCCGAGATTGCACCACTGCACTCCAGCCTGGACAACAAGAGTAAAACTCCATCTCAAAAAAAAAAAAGAAAAAAGAGTTGTTCCTTTGGCCACATACATGCAAATCTTTAAGAAAGGCCATATGGTAGACATCAAGGAAATGGGTGCTGTTTAGAAAGGAAGGCCTCCCAAGTGTTACCATGGCAATACTGGAAGAGCCTACCGTGCCATCCAGCATGTTGTTGGCATTGTTGTAAACAAACAAGTTAAGGCCAAGATTCTTGCCAGGAGAGCTAATGTGCATATTTAGCACATTGAGGACTCTGAGAGCCGAGGTAGCTTCTTGAAACACATGAAAAAAATGATCCAAAAAGCAAGGAAGTCAAAAAGAAAGTTACCAGGATTCAGCTAAAGCTCCAGCCTGCTCCACCAGAGAAGCACACTGTGTAAGAACCAATGAGAAGGAGCCTGAGCTGTTAGAACCTCTTCCCTATGATTCATGGAATAATAAGTGCAAAAAAATAAACACCCTTTGGACTATAAAAATATTTCTCTTCATTGAGTAGAAGTGTGGTGTCACCGCTCCCAAAGAAATGTTTAAAGCAAATTTTAATTGTGTCCTAATTCATTGCATAATGTCTTTTTTTTTTTCTTTTTGAGACAGGATCTTGCTCTGTCTCCTAGGCTGGAGTACAGTGGTGCCATCACGGCTCACTGCAGCCTTGACTTCCAAGGTTCAAGCAATCCTCCTACTCAGCCTTCCTAGTTACTGGGACTACAGGTGTGCATCATCATGCCGGACTAATCTTTTTTTTTTTTTTTTTGAGACGGAGTTTCGCTCGTTACCCAGGCTGGAGTGCAATGGCGCGATCTCGGCTCACCGCAAACTCCGCCTCCTGGGTTCAGGCAATTCTCCTGCCTCAGCCTCCTGAGTAGCTGGGATTACAGGCACGCACCACCATGCCCAGCTAATTTTTTGTATTTTTAGTAGAGACGGGGTTTCACCATGTTGACCAGGATGGTCTCGATCTCTTGACCTCGTGATCCACCCGCCTCGGCCTCCCAAAGTGCTGGGATTACAGGCTTGAGCCACCGCGCCCGGCCAGGAGTAATCTTTTTTTTTTGTAGAGATGGGGTCTCTCCATGTTGTCCAAGCTGGTCTTGAACTCCTGAGCTCAAGTGGTCTACCTGCCTTGGCCTCCAAAAGTGTTGGCATTACAGGTGTGAGCCACCACATCTGGCCTTGTAATGTCTTTACTATTCAAATTTAATGCTTTTCCTGCTGAAAGATGTGAGGTGGCTTATTGTACAACAAATTCCTCAACTGGTAAGAAAGTGGCCAGATATTATTTATTAAATATTTGTACTGGTTTGAAGATAGTCCTTCTCTATCATAGGATAAATAAAATAATTTACACAAATAAAAATAGCCAGGTGCAGTGGCTCACACCTGTAATCCCAGCACTTTGGGAGGCAGAGGTGGGCAGATCACAAGGTCAGGAGTTTGAGACCAGCCTGGCCAATATGGTGAAACCCTGTCTCTACTAAAAATACAAAAATTAGCTGGCATGGTGGTGGGCACCTGTAGCTACTCGGAAGGCTGAGGCAGGAGAATAGTTTGAACTCAGGAGGTGGAGGTTGCAGTGAGCTGGGATTGTGCCACTGTGCTCCAGCCTGGGCAACAGAGTGAGACTCCATCTCAAAAAATAATAATAAAAATAAAAAGTAAAAATAAAAAATAAGCCTTTGCTTCTTAAGCCACTGAGATTTGGGGGTTCTTTGTTATCACAGCAAAATCTAGCTTATCCTGACTCTTGAAACATAAGACCAAAAAGACCATCTAGTCCCATCCCCTGTTTTACAGATGGGAAAACTGAGGCTTAAAGGAGGTGAAATGAAGTCCCCAAGGTTGCATGGTAGGCAGCTGACTCAATTCTAGAACCAAGTTCTGCTAACATTCAGGCCCACACCTCTTTTACGGCACCATTGTAACTGCCCAATGGGTTCACCTTGCCTACTGCCGAGACAGAACTGATTTTTCAAGGCAGAAGAATTGCAATGGTGAAAGAGTAATTCACACAGAGCCAGCTGTGCAGGTGATTGGATTTTTATTATTACTCAAATCAGTCTCCCTGAGCATTTGGGGATCAGAGTTTTCAAGGATAATTTGGCCAGTATGGGTTTAGAAAGTGGGGAGTGCTGATTGGTTGGGTTTAAGACAAAATCATAGGGGGCCAAAGTAAGTTTTTCTTGCTGACTTCTGGGTGGGATCACAGAACTGGTTGAGCCAGATTATTGGTCTGGGTGGTGTCAGTTGATCCATAGTGTGAAGGGTCTGCAAAATATCTCAAGCATTGAGGTTAAGTTTTACAATAGTGATGTTTACTCCCAGAAACAATTTGGAGAGGTTCAGACTTCTAGAGCCAGAGGATGCATGACCCCTAAAATGTAATTTCTAATCTTGTAGCTCATTTGTTAGTCCTGCAAAGGCAGACTGGACCCCAGACAAGAAGGGAGTCTTTTCAGGAAACGTCTGTTATCAATTTTGTTTCAGAGTCAAACCATAAACTGAATTCCTTCCCAAGGCTAGTTCAACATACATCCAGGAATGAACAGCTTAAGGATTAGAAGCAAGATAGAGTCAGTCAGTTCTGATTTTTTTCATTGTCATGATTTCCTCAGTTATAATTTTGCAAAGGGGGTGGCGGTTTCACCATTTTGTAGTATTGTTGAGACAAGAACCTAACCACAAGAGCCCAGGATCCTGGCCCCCGCAAACAACTGCTTAGCTATGTGATCTTGAGAAAGTCACTCCTGCTCTCAGGTCTCAGTTTCCTTATCTCTATAAAATGAGGGACAAAACTCTCTTCTAGGCTGTCTTGCTATGTACCCCTCTCTTTGTGTGATCTTTTCCCCAGTACTCATTATGGTACCTTGTGTTGACCAGGCACTCATGGTGTGGTGATGATTGACTAGCAGTCTCATAGGCACATTGTACCCACCTGATGGATTTTCCTTCCTGCTACACAAAATAGACCATGGCACTGCAGTAGAGAAAGAGGTTAATTGATGTAAGGCCAGCCACGCTATGCAGGAGATGGAGTTATTATTCAAATTAACCTCATCGAAGGCTCATAGGTTAGGGGTTTTTCAAAGACAGTTTAGGGGAAGGGCTGGGGGTGGCTGGGGAATGGACATTTGCTGCTGATCCGTTGGGGTGTAATTATAGGGTGGAAAATGGTCCTCCTGTGTGCTGAATCACTTCTACATGAGGCCACGGGAGCCATTGATCAGTGGGTCCAGGTGGAGCTATGGATGCCAGACATGCAAAACACCTGAAAACATATCTTGAAAGGCCAATTTTAGGTTCCACAATAGTGATACCAACTGTAGGAGTAGTTGGCGAAGTGGCATATCTTGTGACCTGTGAAATAATGGCTGGCAATTGCTTATGTCTATACCTTAGCAAAATTCAGGCTCCTCTTCCTCTTAACCTAGTGGTATCTCATTAGCTTTACTAAGGCAGTTGAGTTTTGAGGAAGGGCTATTATTGTTAGATATAGTGAACTCCAAGTTTCTCTTCAAAGAATCCGTATGTCAGTATGTTCAGCCCTCTTATTCTTTCATTCTCCACTTTGAAGTTTAACTTCCTGGTTCTCTGTGCCTCCTTGCCTCTAGTTTCAGTAAACAACTCTCCTGCCAGTTCTAATCAATAGTTCACATCTATTCCCCTGGTCACCTGCTTTGACCTGAGTCACCTCTGGTCACCTGCTCTGACCGGTTCCAGAACCATCCTTCCTGCCAAACTACCCACCCCACCACTCTGGCTTGTACCCCTGCTCTCTTTGAAATAGCCAGTTGGAATTAGCTTAGACTGTGCGGCCAACCCTAGCCAATAGGGGAACGACATAGCAGTAGGGGTACCTGCAACAGGAATAAGAACCCCTTCCCTACCTTGTCCAGGTGTGCTCTTGCCATTGCTCCATCTGTGCAATGCACCCTTCTATAGAAGTAAATTGCCTTGCTGAGAAAATTAATATTTGAGTACTACTCATTTTGCAACACTGAAAATTTACATATAACCTGGTCATTTAAACTACAACCTAAATGTCTCCCAAAGCTAGCTTGGTAGCTGGGAGGCTAAAGGCAATGAGGACTGGCTAGATCAGATCTCCCCCACTGCCATAGTTTTCTGTTATAATTTTTGCAAAGGAGGTTTCAATATCCCATCTTTCTATGGGAATAACCATACTGCCTTCTCCAGGGGAGGCAAAGGCCAGATTGAGTACACTCATCCAGTTTTGAACCAACTTTCACACCTCTAGGTTCCTCCTTCTGTTGCCCTCAGGTGTCTGAGTTCATACTTGACTCATCTAGCCAAGTCCTGGTTTTAGCTGTTATCCATGCAATTAGCATTCAGAGTCCTTAACTGGTTCCACAAGTACTTTGCCTTTGGCAATGAAGTGTACCCTTACAATGAGAGGTTTGAGCTTGTTTGAGAGTGTATTTGCTTTTTGGTTTTTCTCTGGCCCCAGTTCTTGAGCATTCTGGGAGCTGTCAGCCTTTTGACCCGAATCACTGGGTTTCTGTCTATGACATGCTCCAATTCCTTTTTTGTCTTTTGATCTCCTTTTCTTATACTGTGTCTGCATGAATACAACCAATTATTTGGAAGTTAAGAAATATATCAAAGTTTTAAAACGTGACAGGCCATCTCTCACTCCTGAACATGGTGCCAAAAGTTAAAGCTGCCTCTCAGCAATTAGCCAAATACCTGGCTTCCTTAAAGGGGTGGTCAACCCCACAGCAGGAAGGATCTCAGAGGGTGGGTACCCTCTTCCTTTTATTGGTGGCAGAGAGGTCAGGGGTCTGTGACATTTATAATGAGTGCTGTTATGAACTAAATGTGTCCCCTAAAAAAATCTTCCAACTTTAGTATATGTGCTGCCGAAGCGAGCACCCCTAAAAAAATCCTACGTTGAAATACTAATCCCCAATATGATAGTATTTGGAGGTAGGGCCTTTGGGAAGTAATTAGATCATGAGGGCAGAGCTCTGGTGAATGAGATTAATGTCCTTATAAAAGGGGACTCAGAGAGCTCTCTAGCCCTACTTTTTGCTGTAGGGGGACTCAGCGTGTTATTAGTACAGATGAGAAAACTAAGACCCTGAGATGAGAAGTTAATTTTATAAAGTCTCAGCTTCAGAGCCAGGGTTAAAGCCCAGATATCCTGCAATACTCTTTTAGTTGCACCATTAAAACAAAACAAACAATACAAGACACTCAATAAGTAAATAATGTGCTGGTGATATGGACAGGAGACAGATACCGGGTAGAAGAGCACCAAAGTCCCCACCCACAAGCCTGGATACCCATGGCCCTAAACGGGAATAGGCATTCCTGTTTTTGCGCCTAAAAAGTTGCCTTTTGATCCACCAAGATCCCTATCCTGTATCTATATAAATCCCAGGCCTTAGAATCTATTCCCCCTTTCTCCTGTTATTAGCGCCCTGATTTTTATTTGGAGAATCACCTCTTCCCCTATGGTGCAGCCTGGTGGAATTGTCAGAAGCAGACAAGTAGATAAGCACACAAACAGAAGAGGAGAAGAGCAGCAGAGAAGGAGAGAAGAGAAGGAACATCAGGAAGAGTTCTGCTAGGGATGGTCAGAGAATCAGCCACTGGATGGCCAAACTCCAGGGGAAGATCATCTTCCCACTCTACCCTTTTTCAGCTCGCCATTCATCCTGCTGAGATCCACATCCACCATCCAATAAAACCCCTGCATTCACTGTCCTTCAACTCTGTGTGTGACCCAATTCTTCCAGGATGCTGGACAAGAGCTTGGGATACAGAAAGCTGTGACACTGGCCCTCTGCCCTTGCAAAAAAACAGAGGATCCACTGAGCTGGTTAACACTTAAGCCGTCCACAGATGGCAAGGCTAAAAAGAGCACACTCTGACACATGCCCACTTGGGGTCTGAGAATCACAGGCTCCCACCCCTTGATGCTGTCATGGGGCTAGAGCCCAGCACACTGGCTCCTGTACCTTTCATCTGCATGCCTCCTTTTATATAAGGGGTTTGAACAGAGGTGTTGACTGAACAGATGAGCCACGCGCCTGTCACACATCCTGCAAGTGGCGGGGGGCGGGGGTGGTCAGAAAACTCTCCTATTTCACTTGTTTATGCACATCTCAGACAAGAAACTAAGGGTATATTAGCAGGGTTACAAGAAAGCGTCATACAACTTGCAAATTAAGCAAGCTGGGCATTGAGGAATTTCTTACAGCTCTCTAAGTATGGTAGTTATTTGTGCTATGGTTACAGCACTGCAAAAGCAGTTGCCCTCCTGGATAGATGCTCCTTCCAGGAGAAAGGATTCCTGGAGTCTGCCAGTCATCCAGCTGGAATCCAGATGGATTCCTCATTAGCTTGGATTCTGACCTGCCTCAAGATGTTGAAAAAAAAAAACATCTTGATGGTTCAGATGAGAGTATCTCCTAGAAAAAAAAAAGAAAGAAAGAAAAAAAATACTGATGGTAAAGAGAAAAGAGCATGAACTCTGAAAACAAGTTGACCCAGTTCTAATTCCAATCCCAGCAACCTTTATCAGCCTGGGCTTTCTCCTCTGTAAACTAGAAAGGTCCAGCTGGTGCTATGGCTACTTCCATTTGGGGGCTGCTGGAAAGACCGAATGGGCTAGCCTACGCTAGTAAGTACCTAGCACGCAGTCAGGCCTCAGTAAACTTTGCTTCCCTCCACCTGCTTGCTTTTGAAAATGGAGTCACCCAACTTAAGGACCACTTTTAGCCAGGGCCTTTAGACAGTGTTCCAGTGTTGCTAACCTGAGCTGTCTCTGCTTCTTAGTGAATGCCTCTGAAGCCACTGTCTAGGCCCAACTGTGACTTGCATGGAGCATCCTACAAGGTCCCTAAGTGGTTTCCACAATAAGACTGCGACCTGGAGTTAGAAAGAAAACCAACTTGGGGTGTCAAAGCTCTTTGTCTCTCCCGCCATTTGGGGCCAGTCTCAAAGGGAGACAACCCTGGGAGCAACCATTTGGAAGGAGAGATCTTCAGTTGGGGGAAAAATTTAGTGCAAGGCTTGGATATGAGAGATCCTCTCTCTCCCTGTGATATTTTTAATTCTAACATCAAGTAAAAATAGAATTTCCTGTTGATCTGATAAGAAATTCCTGTTTTTCCAGAGAGCTGGGCAGCCTACACCCAGGAGGCATGGGCAGCAGGGGTTACCAACTATTTCCGAGATGGATAGTTAAGGAAAGGAGGGGTTGGATGGGCCTCGGTTCACATTTATTTATTTTTAAAGTGTAAAGCCAGCTCATACCAAGAAGAATCACAGGGCGTGATTAATAATTTCCTACATACATCGAAGGCCTCGGCTAGCTTTGGAAAACTCTCTCGGCTGCCTCCCTAGAGCCTGGATATTTTTAGTAGCCAGATACAGTTTGGTTCAGATTTCTCAAGCCTGAGTTCTTGGACCGCACATGTTGTGCATGATGTTGAAGAAAAGCACCTTACACAGGCATGCAGGTACCAGGCTCCAGACTGCACCTCAAATCCCTAGTCATTCCAAATTGCACACTCAATTCTAAGGCAGCCCCAAAGCCGTTGGCTCGGCAGCCCCAATCTGTGCTTGCTTTTGCATAAGCAGCTCAAAGAGTATATTTTTGGTGGACAGTTTGGGGGTCTCCCAGAATCTATTCCCCCTTTCTCCTGTTATTAGCTCCCTGATTTTTAATTGGAGTATCACCTCGTTCCCTATGGTGCAGCCTGGTGGAATTGGCAGTCAAGGACTTTTGCCCTCCCCTAGTCAAGGGATCCATCAATCAGACCCTTTCCTGGGATTTTGAACGTTGAGTACAGCAAAGCAAAGACAGAAAAATGGCCACTTCTCATTCAACCCAACCATCATCCCTGCTCCCCAAAGCCCCAGACCTTGTCTGGTTCCTGCCTTTTGGAGCCTGATTATTCATTTCTCCTTTAATTCTGTGGGCAACTCAGTAGCCTTCCGATAGATCTCCATTTTTTTTTTTTTTTTTTTTTTTTTTTTGAGACAGAGTCTCCAGGCTGGATTGCAGTGGTACATTCTTGGTTCACCACAACCTCCGCCTCCTGGGTTCAAGCGATTTTTCTGCCTCAGCCTCCTGAGTAGCTGGGACTACAGGCTCACACCATGATGCCTGGCTAACTTTTGTATTTTTAGTAAAGATTGGGTTTCACCATATTGGGCAGGCTGGTCTCGAACTCCTGACCTTGTGATCCACCCACCTCGGCCTCCCAAAGCGCTGGGATTACAGGCATGAGCCACTGCGCCCGGCCAGGTCTCCATTTTTTAATACTTGCAAGTAACGCACTGTGACTAACACAGAGTCTACTGATGGTGAATCAGAAGTATCACCCTGCATGTCTTCTAACAGGGGAGTAATAGTCATAGCACAAATGTGTGACCCTTGACTGTTTAAGATTCACTCCCACATACGACAGCTTTTAACAACTTGGCGAGAAAGGCAAGCAGCGATCACAGCACCTTTTGAAAAATGAGAAAGCTGGGGCTCAGAGCTACTCAGCTGCTACACAGCCTGGGAGTGGCAGAGCCATTTCTAAAACATCTGTCCCTCTTCTGACTCCAACCACGGATATTCTCCACCAGACCACACTGCCTGCTTGAGCTGAATTAGAGCCTCTTTCCCAGGAGGGTGGTAATCCAATCTTTATCCTCTTGCCTATGGATGTCTATGGTTCATCAGGAACAAAAATTGGGACTCTTTTTAAATATTATGTCAGAAAGTTTGGTTTGCCCTGGCATCCAAGCAAAGGACGCACAAAGACATTTAAAGCCACTTAAAGTCATCTTTAAAAGGTCATCAGGACCTTCAGCTGGATGACTGGTAGCCTCCAAGAATTCTTTCTCCTGGAAGCAGCAGCTATCTGTTTAGGAGGACAGCTGCTTTGGCAGGGTGAAACCATAGTGCGAATAATCATCCCACTCAGAGGGCTGTAAGAAGAAGTTCTTCCGTGATGTACACACATGTTCATACTGACTATTGACAATAGCCAAAATGTAAAAGCAGTTCAAATGTCTATCAACAGATAAACAAAATGTGGTACATCTACATAATGAAATAGTATTCAGCCACAGAAAGGAAAGAAATATTGATTTCTTATTCAGAAATAAGAATAACTGCTACAATGTGGATGGACCTCAAAAACATTATGCTAAGTGAAAGAAGCCAGACACAAAAGGTCACATATTATATGATTCCTTTTGTATGTAATATCCAGAATAGATAAGTCCATACAGACAGAAGACAAATTGGTGTCTTGGGGGCTAGGGGGAGACGGTGGGGAGGGGACTTCTTAGTGAGTAGAGGTTTTACTGTCTGATAGCAAAGTTTTGAACTAGATAGAGGTGGTGGTTGGATAACATTATGAATGTATTAAAGGTCACTATTGTGAATTTCCTCTCAAATTATATAAGAAACTGACATGGATAGGTAATAAAAGTAATTTGAACAAAACAAAAGAAAATTGTCATCCGAATGTATCCTTCATTTTTTTTTCCTATTAGTCTTCCTGACCCACTGCCTTCCTCATTTAAACACTCATAATCACACCCATAAACACTCATAAACCGCGACAGGGCTCTCTTCGTGTCATTTTTAATCACAATGTTTGTTCTCTCAACAATGCCCAATGTCATCCCAGTGACTGCAGATGAAGGCTCAGTTTGATGTACAAATTCTTCCAACCTCGACATGGAAACTGCCAGGCCTGGCCTCTGCTGTGGCCAGGTTCCTCTCTCACTATCACTGGAGCAGACTTCCTGACCCCAGTCTTCAGAGAAGAGGTGATCTTCATGAACGCTTGTCCTCTGTGATGGGGGATGACAACAATGATGACAATGTCACCAAACCCCAGTTCCTACCACTAATAACTTCTATTTGTCAAGAACCTTATCTGTCCCAGCTCTATTAGGTGTTTTCTATTGAGGTAAGGAGGTTTCCCAACAGAATTCAGACGTCTTTCCTGAGCTCTCTGCTTAGAGAGTGAACTCTGGTGTCGACTCTGCTCCGGTGACTATTTCTTCACTTTTCCTCTGCATTAAATAGCATGCAGCCTTCTCTCACTCTGTGTTAACCTCTGCTCCCTTTTGTTTTACAATTTCCCCTTCACTTCTCCCCTCATTGACATGTAGGATTTATATGGTTTTCGTATTTGTGTGACCTGTGGAAGCTGCACAATGGCATTGCAGCCAAGATATCAGGACAATCATCATCCATCAGGAAGTCATCCGTGGGGTGGTTCTGAGAGCTGTAACAGGCCAAGAGGTCCGAAGAAGAAGATAAAATGAGATCTCCTAAGGACAAACATCTGACTTGAGGGCAAAGGTCGCACGGACAGGCTGGCTTCCTCTATCTGCTGCGGATGGAGGATTGGCTTAATAGAATAGCGAAAGTGGCTGAATAGGAAAGAGTTGTTAAGTCTTGTGGTGAGTGAAGGGGGTTATTTATTTGGGCTTCTGGCTAATTGAATAATTGTTCTTCCTCCTGATTTTTATGCCTTGTCAAACATACACCTTTGAGCTTGGCTATAAATTGCCCCAGTTCAAGGTCAGCAGGCATCACAGAATCAACAAGAACTAAGTTTCTGAGAGTTAAATTGCAGGGACTATGGCTACCAAAAAAGAATGAGTGTTTTGGTAACACTTTACATTTAAAAAAATATTTATAGGTCAGGCATGGTGGTTCGCACCTGTAATCCCTGCACTTTGGGAGGCTGAGGCGGGTGGATCACAAGGTCAAGAGATCAAGACCATCCTGGCCAACAAGGTGAAACCCCGTCTCTACTAAAAATACAAAAAGTAGCTGGGCATGGTGGTACACGCCTGTAGTCCCAGCTACTTGGGAGGCTGAGACAGGAGAATTACTTGAACCTGGGAGGCAGAGGTTGCAACGAGCTGAAATTGCACAAGTGTACTCCAGCCTGGCGACAGAGTGAGACTCCGTCTCAAAAAAAAACTTTATTGTGATCATAGTTAGACAGCTATAACTGTCTCCATGTTTGAAATGGGAAAACAGAGGCTCAGATTATCTGAATTGCCCATGCCTCATAGTAAATGTGGAGTTTAGACTACAAAGTCCCTATTTCTCCCTCCATTCCATCCTCAATTCCTTCTCTTTTCTCCTTTCTTATCCATTTCTGGGGTTCTTCTCTCTAAGAATTAGCTGGCCTTAGACTAGCTCTCCAACATTTGGTATCCCTTTTGTGAACTCCTGTGGTGCATACCAATTCACTTGAACATCAATTTCATAATCTTATAATATATTCTAATTAACTTGATTTAATCTTCTAACATATCGCTATTTGTTTCAAGCATGCATATCTTGTATCCTTAACGAAAGTTCACATTCCTTGAGGGAGGACAACTGCTCTGCTCCCCTTTCCCTGGCCCAGCCTAGCAATGTGCCAATCAAGCAGGAAGAAAGAGGATGACCACTTTTCCTGAGATCTCGAAACTGAGATGATCCTTAAAATTTTTTTTCACCCAGGTCCAGACCCCTTATAGAAACCCCTCAGTGATCACGTGAGCAAGTGAACAAGGAGACATATTTTTCCAGCTGACTTCATTACCTCTCTTTCTTTCTGCTGTTAAGCAGCAGCCTGCAATTTCTTATAGGAGAGAAGGGAGTTAATTCTATTCCTTCCAGGGTTTTGGCTCTCACAGTTCCAGAGTTGACAGTCACTGCTACTGTAACTCAATCAGGGGACTGACTGGCTCTGCTCTCAAAAGTAATACACGTTCACAATCTCTCATTGGGGATTCAGTCTTGGAATCAGGTGTGTTTTGGCACTCAGAGTACTTCAGATTTTAGAAAGGCCATATGGTATACATACAGTATGTCATGTAACAACCCTAGTAGGGTCCAGAGTGGCACCTTGTTAGTATTTCTGCAGTAAAACACATGCATATTTATACTAAGTGGGATAAACAAAATCTAGATATAGTTGTATGACACGTCAGGATAGGTTTTACTTCCAAATGAGTTTTGACACTAACCGCACAATTTTCAGAGCTTTTTCTGACTTCAGCATTGTAGGTAATGGACTGTGGGCCTGTAATGGATAATAGCTATTAAGTGCTTATTTTGTGTCGGACATCCTCATACATACCTACCGTGAGTTACCTCAGGTAATTCACTAACAGCTCTCTAATGAAGGTTCCCATTTTACCTCTATTTCACAGATGAGAAACTGAGGCTTAGGAGGTTCATAACTTGCTCAAGATCACACAGAGGGTGAGCACTACAGCAAGATTTTATGGGCATTTATAGCATCGCCCCTCCCCCATCTCTTTGGTCCCCTCTGGGGGGATATAGCATGGTGGACCTGCGAGTGGCTAGTGACTCTCCAGTGACTCCCATGGGACCTCTGAGCTACAGGACTAGGTGGATCCCACCCTTGGGCATGAGAAAGCCAAGCCTTAGGTCTTGAAAACAAGAGACAAGAGAAAATCAGCCACCTTTCTGAATTAATTGATGACTGGTTCAAGGACTAATCTCACCCTTGACCATGAATGAGATAAGTGTGATGTGAACTCACCTGGCCTCAAGGGTTGATGCATAGTGCTTTGGTTAAGAGCAGTAGTGCTGACCATGGGGCTCAAATCTTGTAGCTAGCTGGGGATGCTGGGCAAAATTCCTTCCTTGCCAAGCTTTACTCCTCTCTTCCGTAAAATATGAATGCATGATGTTTCTTCACAAGACTATTTGAAGATTAAATCAAACAACTCACGTAAACACAATACCTGGCGGAGTGAGCTCTTGATATTAGCTTTCAATAAAAGCACGCCATGGATGAAAACAGGATAGTAAACTGAGACAACCAAAGAGGAAAGAATGGGAAATCTGATCCTTCAGCGTTCAAGTGCCCAGTCTGAATCCTTTTGCTGTGAGAAGCACCCTCGTTTCAGTCTGATCTAATCTAGCCTCAGCCAAACTAGACTGTTGGCTTTAGGAGCTCCTCTGTGAGGAAAGAGAAGCAGCACCATGGCCGTGAAGGATGTCGGGTGGGACGGCTCACACTGACTGGGTGGAAG